>NC_142443.1:56121029-56271911 GCF_059453495.1 Arachis ipaensis
TATATAAAATTTTATAAATATATATACAATCTATATGTTTCATGTATATAAGTTCTTGTAAATTTAGGTGCAAATTATTATTGACTAAATATTAGACTAAAATAATAATATTTATTAGCCATGTGATATAATTGTATATAAAATTATTAATATTAAGTTAAAATAATTTTATTTTATTGTATCTCTAATATTACTCTAAATTTTTTTCTCTAAGATAATTACTTTTATTCATTGAATAAAATTGATCCAAAAATGGACATCACACACAATAATAGCAAACTTAGAAAAGTTCCACTAATCAATTAAAACAATTATGCAATTGAAGTAATAAAAGAAATTGGTAAAGTCATCTTCAAGAGGAAAAACGAAAAGGCAATGGGTCGGGCACTCCTCCACGAACTTTCTAGCACTATTAACAATTTTCACAGGCAGCTTTCTCTTACTTTCAAAAATTTGCTCATTTCTAGATTTCTAACTCTGCCATGCTAGGTTAGCTACAAATTTCTTTATTTTCTTTAATTATCTTTTTTTTTTGTCTGATTTTGTAATTTTTTCCACCACTGCCAAGGCTTATCGGTAACTGTTGGAAGATGAATACCCAATAGCCTCCAAGTTTCTGTTGAATCTGGACAGATCCACAAACAATGTGAGGTTGATTCTTCTACTGAGTTACACTGTGAGCAGATAGAGTTAATTTGAAAAATTTGAGTGTGAAGTTTTAATTTGACTAATAATCAATTATGCATTAGCTTCTATAAAAAATTATTTATCTTGGGTTGGCTTTGGAAACTTCATATTCCTGATTATATAGATTTTTTTTGGTACTGAATAGAGAAAAATTCTACTGGAAGATAATAAATTTGAAATATAAATTTATCATTAAGTGAGATTGAATAACTTTCTTTTTTTTTTAGCCAAATAATATAATCTTTTTTTCTATAATTGTTGTGTTAATAATTATTTTTGCTATTGCTTGATTGAAATATTCTTTTATTTTTGTCTAATTCCATTGTCTGTAACATTACACTAAATTAGTTAGCGCTAAATCAAACTAGCACATGGTTGACCTTTTTCACTACAAGAATTTGATAAATTAGCGACAATTTTTTGGGAGAAATATTTTTTATCACTAATCCGTCACTAACTTGCGAAGAATTAGTGATGCATTACCGATAAAAATAATAAGCGGTCACAAAATATCCGAACATGAGAAGAGCCACTGATTAGCGAGAGATTTACGAGTAAGTCTGTTTCTCGCAAATTGACTTTTGTAGCTAAAAAAAGAACGAGAAAAATTTCTTCGCTAATTTGTCACAAATTAATTAGTGAGTGACAATGTTCTAGCAAATCAGTCACTTAGGGATTCAATCAAATAAAAGTAAAGTAGCGAGGGATATTATTATCACTATTCCGTCGCAAGTGTTTGATATATAATTAGCGAGAAATAATTCACACACTATTTCGTCGCTAAATAAATTTTGTGTGAAAAGGGTAATTAGTGAGAAACAATTTTCCTAGCTAATCCGTCACAAAAACTTGAAATACATTTTGCGATGGACAATTTTGTAGCTAATTTGTCACCAAAATTTTTATTTTTAGCGAGCAACTAGTTTCTCGCTAATTTGTCGCATAATATTGTAAAATTCAAAACTAGGGTAGCGACAGAAAATAGTCGTCACTAACTCGTCGCAACAGATAAATCATTTAACTAGGGAAGTGTTCCTTGCTAATTAGTCGCTAAAGTGGAAATACGGATATTGAGCACCTAGGACCTAAGTAGTGAGAAATTTGCGACCGTTTAACAACTGACATACTTCGTTCGCTGATTTCAAGTCACTGATTAGCAGACGAAATACAGTTGTCGCAAGTTTAGTTTAGCGAGCGACTTGGCAACCGCAATCTTGTCACAAAGCAGAAGCTATATCATACCTATTTTGTAGCAAATTACTCGCTAATCTCGTTGAAAATCCGTCAAAGAGTTATAACAACTCCAAAGCCAATCACGAAAAGTTTTACAAGTAACTTGTTGCAATTGAGTCACTAATCAAAAGCTTATTTAGTGAGGAAATAGTGACCGCTTAACAACTAATAGACTTTACTTGTTTATTTCATGTTGTTATTAATTTGTGAGGAAAAACGTTAGTCCTCATGTTGTCATTATTTTAATTAGCGGCACATCCGGCACTATCGTGCCTATTCAACCGCTTTTTTATTGAGTTTAAGAAATTAATTTTATATTTTTATTTTTAAAATTATAAATTTAATATTAATAATTATAAATAAATTATGAAAAAGATAAAATATATTAAATTATTTAACATGTAAAATCTAAAAAATTTTAATTAAAAATAAGATTAAAAAATATAAGGTTGTTATTATGTGTAACTAAATCAATATAAGGACAAAACATCTCAATAAACAAAATGCACATCAATATTACCTGAATGTCCCAAATCAGAAAATACAACGTCAAAGTCCCAAAGCACATTTCTATATAAATCGAATTGATTAAATTCGATTTAATGAAACACGTAGTAAATCGAATCCAATGGATTCGAATGAGGTGAAAAACGTTATTGAATGAAAATCGAATAAAGTAGATTCGAATTAAGTACACAGTTAAAATGCTAATAAATCGAATGGATTGGCTTCGATTTACATGTTTGCTTCGTCTCTCATAATTCGAATCTAATGGATTCGATTTGCATGGACTTTGGTTATAAAGTTTTTGTTTTGAAAAATAATTTATTAAATTAGTTTTTAAAAGATAATTTTTAAACAAACTTTTAGTATTTAAAAAGTTATTATTATTATTATTATTATTATTATTATTATTATTATTATTATTATTATATATGATCAATTTTTTATTTATTTTGTCCAAAAAAGGTCAACAATTCACACACAATAATCTTATTATTGAGAGTACCTAAGAAGAGTACTAAAAAAAATCTCATAAGTATTTATAACGTGTAAAATAACATATTTTAGTACTCTTTTTAGGTACTTTCAATAATAAAATTATTATGTATGAATTGTTGACTTTTTGGACAAAGTAAATAAAAAATTGATCATATATAATAATAATAATAATAATAATAATAATAATAATATTGAGAATACTTAAAAAGAATATGTTGAATGAATAAGTCTATAATAAAATGGGTATAATATATTTTTTATTTCTCTCTCTTATAGAAATATTTCTGTAAGTTATTAATTTATTTTTATTAAAATTAAAAAATTAATATAATTTTATATATTAATAAATATATAAATTTATTTAGTTTTTATATATTTATATTTATTATAATATTTTTAAAATTAAAAAAATATTTATTAAATATAATTATTATTAGTTGTGCTTACTGAAAATTATTTTTAGTTTAATTAATCAAAAATAAATACTAAAAGTTTATTTAAAAATTATCTTTTAAAAACTAATTTAATAAATTATTTTTCAAAACAAAAACTTTATAGCCAAAGTCTATGCAAATTGAATCCATTAGATTTGAATTATGGGAGACAAAAAAAACATGTAAATCGAAGTCAATCCATTCGATTCATTAGCATTTTAACCATACACTTTGTTACGGATCCGACCCACGGATCCTACGCCCGGAATGGTCCCCGAACCTGGTTACCCAGGTCTGACCCGCTTCGCGCTTCTAGAAGGCCCGGAACCGGCCCTCTAGAGCTCCTAACCAACTTTCGAATTCAAACGTCTCCCTTATCTTAGCCAAACAAGATAAGATAAGATAACTACCATCACCTATAAATAGAGGACCCAGGTCCCTCCAGGTATTCATTCATTCCTCACACTTTCTACCTCTTAGATCCATTCTGACTTGAGCGTCGGAGTGTCTTTGCAGGTACCACCCCCCATTGCTCCAGGCAAGTGATCCGGCATCTGCCTCAACCCGCAAGTTCTCGATCCATCTCTCAACCCGTACCAGAGACATCTTGTACATTGGCGCCGTCTGTCGGGACTTTGCAACGTTGTGGCGGCATGGCTTATAACCCAGAAGAGCAATCATCAAACTCAGATTTCTTGCGTGTAACTGAGAGCAAAAAGGAATAATGTTTCCTTAACTTGCATCACCTTTGCATGTTTATGCATCCTTTCGCCAACGGCGAAATCCCAAAGGAATAATGTTTCCTTAACTTGCATCACCTTTGCAGGTTTATGCACGCTTTCGCCCTACTCCAACGGCGAAATCCCAAAGGAATAATGTTTCCTTAACTTCCATCACCTTTGCAGTTTTATGCACCCTTTCGCCCTACTCCAACGGCGAAATCCCAAAGGAATAATGTTTCCTTAACTTGCATCACCTTTGCAGGGATAACACACCTTCGCCCTACTCCAACGGCGAAATCCCAAAGGAATAATGTTTCCTTAACTTGCATCACCTTTGCAGGTTTATGCACGCTTTCGCCCTACTCCAACGGCGAAATCCCAAAGGAATAATGTTTCCTTAACTTCCATCACCTTTGCAGTTTTATGCACCCTTTCGCCCTACTCCAACGGCGAAATCCCAAAGGAATAATGTTTCCTTAACTTGCATCACCTTTGCAGGGATAACACACCTTCGCCCTACTCCAACGGCGAAATCCCAAAGGAATAATGTTTTCTTAACTTGCATCACCTTTGCAGGGATAACACACCTTCGCCATACTCCAACGACAAAATCCCAAAGGAATAATGTTTCCTTAAATTGCATCACCTTTGCATGTTTATGCACCCTTTCGCCCTACTCCAACGGCGAAATCTCAAAGGAATAATGTTTCCTTAACTTACATCACCTTTGCAGCGATAACACACCTTCGCCCTATTCCAACGGCGAAATCCCAAAGGAACAATGTTACTTGCAATTACCTTCTTAGTGATAACACTCTTTATGCACCCTCGCCCTACTCCAATGGTGAAATTCCAAATCCTCTGAGCCCAAAGTCTCACCTCCCTTTAGTGGGACACATCCACCTCTTGGACCCTCTCATTCACCACTCCCTCATCCGTCTCTCCAAGCGCCATGGCCCCATCTTTTCCCTCTACTTCGGCTCCATGCCCACCGAGGTTGCTTCTTCTTTTGAACTCTTCAAGCTCTTCCTCCAAACCCACGAGGTCACCTCTTTCAACACTAGGTTCCAAACCTCTGTCATCCGCCGCCTCACCTTTGACAACTCTGTCGCCATGATCCCCCTTCGGACCTTACTGAAAATTCATAAGGAAGCTCATCATGAACGACCTCCTTAAATGCTACCACCGTGGCCAAGCTCAGACCTCTCAGGAGCTAATAGATCAAGAAAGTTCTTAAGGTTCTTGCACAGATACGGGGGACAGCCAAATCGTGGCGGCATGACGGAGAACCTCGAGGAGCAATCCTCCACCCGACACCCCAACTCAAACCCACAAAGCCCAACTCCCGAACTCCAAGATAACACTCCTCTCACCCACGAGAGGATAATAAACGTGGCACATCGCCAATCAACCCCAACCCAGCAACAACCAAGAGAAGACAACCGTCCTCCCACTGAAGCCCGGCCACCCGATGGCCTGGGAGAGAAGGCGGTCCAGATAATCCAAGAGTTGTGCCTCAGGGTGCAAAACCTCAAAGGCCGAGTCACACCCAAAGAACGGTACCACCCGGAGCATACAAGCCAAGTGACCTCCAAGACCTAATCTCATCGCGATACCAGGAACACCAGGCCCCCTGAGCAACAACACTGCAAACAGCACGATCACAGCATTTCCCTAGACCCAAAACACCGACGCGGAGAAGACGACCGACGGCAGCATCGGAAGGCCAAACGAGCAGGAAACATGCACGTGATAATGGAAGCCATCCCGTTCACAGAAAAATTCTTGAGAGCCAAACTCCTGAAGGACTTCAACAAGCCCACTGACATGAAATAGGACGGGACCAACGATCCCCGGGAACACCTAACGGCCTTCGAGGCCAGGATGAACCTGGAAGGAGCCGCCGACATGATCCAGTGTAAGGCCTTCTCGATAACCTTAGTCGGCCCTATGATCAAACGGTTCAACGCCCTCCCAAACGGGTCCATAGCCAGCTTCCACGATATCACCAGAAAGTTTATGGCCCAGTTCACTACCAAAATCACTAAAATTAAACACCCCATTAGCTTGCTCGGAATTACCCAAAGACAAAGACGAATCTACGAGAAAATACCTGACGGTCGACGGACTCACGGACTCAGTCGCGAGCCTCTGCTTGACCAATGGACTTATAAATGAGGACTTCTGAAAGTATCTCACCGTGAAGCCAGTCTGGACTATGCACAAGATTCAGAGCGTCGCTAAGGATTACATAAACGATGAGGAGGTGAGCCAAGTCGTAGCGGCCAATAAACGGCAGAACGGCAGTACGTCACCTCGCCAAAACACCCCACCAAGAGAAAACCAAAAGGAACATTCCGAACCGACAAATGCTCAAATTACACACTCTTGTTAGCTCCCATTACTGAGATCTACCACCAAATAGCTGACCGAGGCATCCTTCCGAAGGCCCGACCACTTAAAGAAAGAATGGACGGCAACAAGAATTTATATTGTGACTACCACCGAGGATACGGGCACAGAACACAGCACTGCATCGACTTAAAAGATGCTCTGGAGCAAGCCATACGAGACGGCAAGCTCTCCGAGTTCGCCCAGATCATCAGGGAGTCGAAGCGTACAGAAAGAGACAGATCACCAGAGAGGGAAGGACGCAACCCAAGGACACAAAGACAAGCCCCTCGGGAAAGTCCGGAAACAGACCCGACCATAGTCGTCAACGTCATAACAAGCAAGGATAAGCCGGAAAAGTCAAAATCGGCACTAAAAAAGAACCTCAAGGTCCTGGCAGTCAGAAACCAAACCCCGACAATCATCACCAATAATGCGATAACATTCTCCCCCGAGGACTGCCAATACGGCACCTCGGCGAAAGATGCCCCCTTCGTTATCTTCGCAAAGATAGGAACCGGGCTGGTCAGAAGAATACTACTCGACACATGAGCAGATTCCAACATCCTCTTCAGGGGACCCTTCGACAAACTCGGGCTCCGAAACGAAAACCTACAAACCCACCATAATGGGGTAACCGGGCTCGGGGATAACTTCCTTCAACCGGATGGCACCATCACACTTCCCCTCACCATCGGAGCCGGGAACCAAAGAAAGACCATCCTCTCCGAATTTGTCATCCTCAAGAACTCCACCACCTACAAACATCATCCTCAGGAGAAAGACCATTAACAACCTCTCGGCGGTCATCTTCACCAAATTCTTACTCATGAAGTTCCAAGCCGATGACGGCACTATCGGCACAATACACAGAGACCGAAAAGTCGCGGTAGAGTGTGAGAACACTAGCTCGACCCTCTGCAAGGGATCCCGAGATGCGGCAGGCATCTTCCTCGCCGACCTCGATGCACGCCAAGACCAAAGTCTGCGCAGAACCGTGCGAGGAAATGATAAAGAGGCAGAGTGGGACCTTGCAGACAAGGTCAGGAGCATAGCACACCTACGGGAGCTAGCCCTAAAACAAATAATAAGTCTAAGGTACAATGGCAGCACGGTACGATGAGACTTTGGACCAGGACACCTCGTCTTACGACAAAACGATATTGGTCCACCCACTCCCGGAGAAGGGATGCTCACGCCCAACTGGGAGGGTCCCTACCAAATTAGGACGGTAATTGAAAAAAGAGCCTACATGCTCGAAAGACTAGACGGGACAAAGCTTCCAAGATCCTGAAATTCCACCAACTTACAGTGCTACTATATGTAGAAACATCCTTCCAAAGCAACAAGATTGAGGTCATTTAAGACTATCTCTTTACCCTTTATATTTTGCCTTTTTTACTTGCATTTATTGCTTAAGTCGTTTAATCGTATATTTTCTTACTGGGCACTCTTTCCTACCCACATTGGGAGGTTTTAACGAGGCCCAAACCATAAATGGAATTCATTTTCTCAAAAGCATTGCCCCGTCCGACGGCATAAACCAAACGCGGCTACACGAGAATCGATTACCCCGAGGCTAACAAAACGGATATCCAAATAAGTAAACGGCTACACGGGAATCGATCACCCCAAGGCCAACAAAACGGATATCCAAACAAGCAAACGGCTACACGAGAATCGATTACCCCGAGGCCAACAAAACGGATATCCAAATAAGTGAAAAGGCTACCCGGGAATCGATCACCCAGAAGCCAACAAACGGATATCTGAATAACAAAACAGATATCCAAACGGCTACACGGGAATCGATTACCCACGGATATCCAAATAAGTGAACGGCTACCCGGGAATCGATCACCCCGAAGCCAATAAAACAGATATCCAAATAACAAAACGGATATCCGAATAACAAAACGGATATCCAAATAAGTAAACGGCTACACGGGAATCGATTACCCGAGGCCAACAAAACAGATAACTAAACAATAAAAAGGATATCCAAATAAGTGAACGGCTACCCGGGAATCGATCACCCCGAAGCCAATAAAACAGATATCCAAATAACAGAACGGATATCCGAATAACAAAACGGATATCCAAATAAGCAAACGGCTACACGGGAATCGATTACCCCGAGGCCAACAAAACGGATATCCAAATAATAAAACAGATATCCAAATAAGTGAAAAGGCTACCCGGGAATCGATCACCCAGAAGCCAACAAACGGATATCCGAATAACAAAACGGATATCCAAATGGCTACACGGGAATCGATTACCCCAAGGCCAATAAAACGGATATCCAAATAATAAAACGGATATCCAAATAAGTGAAAAGGCTACCCGGGAATCGATCACCCAGAAGCCAACAAACGGATATCCGAATAACAAAACGGATATCCAAACGGCTACACAGGAATCGATTACCCACGGATATCCAAATAAGTGAACGGCTACCCGGGAATCGATCACCCCGAAGCCAATAAAACAGATATCCAAATAACAGAACGGATATCCAAATAACAAAACGGATATCCAAATAAGTAAACGGCTATACGGGAATCGATCACCCACGGATATCCAAATAAGTGAACGGCTACCCGGGAATCGATCACCCCGAAACTAATAAAACAGATATCCAAATAACAAAACGGATATCCAAATAACAAAAATAGTGACTCGTGAATCGATCACTTGCAAAGCCAACAAAACGGAAATCCAAATAAGCTAAATAAACAAAGTCTTGAAATCGGCCTACCAAGAGGCCTAAAATAAGTTCACAATAACAACCCAAAAAAGGCCACACAAAACAAGCATGAGCTGACAGTCTTCCAACTTGCGAAAAACCAGACTGACCAACATCCTACCAATAAATGCAGGATGATGTCACGCCCTTTTCAGGCCCCTCACAGTCTCCCAAACTACAGAGAATCGGACTCCCCAACAACTTAGCATTGAGACCAAGAAAGCATACTCTCATGCTCCGGGGACAACTGTTCCAGACCCGATCTCCGGGCCCTTCTTCAGAACGGTCATCAAACCCGGCATGTGATGAGACGCCCAAACAACGTGCTCCTCGCCTGACCATGAAACGGCCAGGAACTCCCCAAATCCTCGACCTCGACTGGAAAAACCAAATAAATGATCTCCTTGCCAAACCACAAACGGCGAGGAAAAGGTTCCTCCAGCGATGAGACCGAGCACCCTCACTCTCTCGCTCCGGGGGCAACTGTTACGGATCCGACCCATGGATCCTACGCCCGGAATGGTCCCCGAACCTGGTTACCTGGGTCCGACCCGCTTCGCCCTTCTAGAAGGCCCGGAACCGGCCCTCTAGAGCTCCTAACCAACTTTCGAATTCAAACGTCTCCTTTATCTTAGCCAAACAAGATAAGATAAGATAACTACCATCACCTATAAATAGAGGACCCAGGTCCCTCCAGGTATTCATTCATTCCTCACACCTTCTACCTCTTAGATCCATTCTGACTTGAGCGTCGGAGTGTCTTTGCAGGTACCACCCCCCATTACTCCAGGCAAGTGATCCGGCATCTGCCTCAACCCGCAAGTTCTCGATCCATCTCTCAACCCGTACCAGAGACATCTTGTACACACTTAATTCGAATCTACTTGATTCGATTTTCATTCAATAACGTTTTTCACCTAATTCGAATCCATTGGATTCGATTTACTACGTGTCTCATTAAATCGAATTTAATCAATTTGATTTATATAAAAATGTGCTTTGGGACTTTGACATTACATTTTCTGATTTAGGACATTCAGGTAATATTAATGTGCATTTGGTTTATTGAGGTGTCTTGTCCTCAATATAAACACTTACTAATATTATTTAAAGATTAGTTACCTATAAATTTTATTAAATTTATTTATTTTCTCAATCCTATTTAATTTGAAGCAAATTTAAAAATTTATATGCAAAGAATTTTTTTATTTTCATCCATAATTCTAATAGATAAAAAATGTATTACTTCAATTTTATCTTAAATATCTTTAATTATCTTTAATTTTATTATTTTTTAAAATTATTAATTTATATTTTGATTATATCATCTCATCATATTATACACTATCCTTTTCTATTTTTATTCTTTATACATGTATAATTATTATTATCTCTGAATAATATAACTGTCATTTTAAAAATTGGTCAAAAATATAATTATCAGTTAATTTTTCTTTCTTCTTTTTACCATTACCCTTTTATTTTACACATAACTTATATCCTTATTGTCTTTCTCATTATTCTACTAAGTACATGTAATACTCTTTTTCTATCTTTCTTCCACTTAATGAAAAAAATAATGATAGATATATGTATGGAGAATAAAAATAATAAAATTAAAAATTAAAAATTTCGAAAGAATAATGACTAACGATGATTTAAGATATTAAATATAAAATAAAAAAATATAGCAATTAAAATTATGCGAAAAAAGATTTTTTTAAATTTAAATTTTTACATCTGCTTCAAATTAAATAAGATTGAGAAAATAAATAAATTTATAAACATTTATAAATTTTTGATCTTGATTGTTATATATAATAACAACCTAATAATTTTAATATTATACTTAAATTTATTCAAATTTTATTATTCTATATATTAAAAAAATTAAATAACTTATAAAATTTTTATTTTTATTTTTATTTTTTATTTATTAATAATTTATTATTTAAAAAATTTTTATTTTTTATCTTAAATTTATTATTTAAAAAACATAAAAATTAATTTTTCAAAAATATTAGAAAACAAAAGGGGCAGAAATGGTGTCGCCCCAAGTCTCCCCCTCCTAATCTGAATGACCACCAATGCTGAACCCCCAACGTCTCTCTCAGGCCATTATCATCTTCGGTCGCTCTGTATCCTCACTCTCTCAAACTCAGTCACCGCGCTTGTTGTCATCTTCTTGCTTCGGTCGTCAAGCCAGTTGGCCAGCTTTCTTCACCATCGCTGTCTTGCACCCAGTCGCACACCTTATTCCCCATCATCGTCACCGCGGAAGAAGCAGCAGGTCCTGGGGTCGCACTCTGTCTCCTCATCCTCTCGTACTCAGAAGTGTTCCTTCCCTATACTTGTCGTTGCCGGCAACAGAGGTAGCAGGTCCCAGTGGGCTGGTCTTCATTCATCTTCTTACTTTGAGCCTCACCTCAAGTTCCTTCGCACAACCCAATTTGGTGAGTTCCAATTAATTTTTCCTTTCTTTCTGTTTTGAAATTATCACTTTACTGATTGAGCTTGAATGCACTTTGATTTTTTTGTCGAAAGATGAATTTGTTGCTGAAAGTTAAATATGTGGGTGAAATTTCTTACTGGAACCTTGAATTTTTTGCTTATCTGAAATGGTCACTTAAATTTGTTAATTGCTGAAAGAATTTGTTACTGATTGAACTTAAAAGCACTTTGATTTTGTTGTTGAAATTTGAATTTGGTGCTGAAAGTTGAATATGTGGCTGAAATTTGTTACTGAAACCATGAATTTTTTGCTTATCTGGAATGATCACTTAAATTTGTTCATTGCTGAAAGAATTTATTATTGATTGAACTTGAATGCACTTTGATTTTGTTGTTCAAAGTTGGATTTATTGCTGAAAGTTGAATATGTGGATGAGAAATTTGTTACTGGAACCTTTAACTTGTTGCTGTTCTGAAATGATCACTTAAATTTGTTCATTGCTCAAAGAATGTTACTGATTGAACTTGAATGCACTTTGATTTTGTTGTTGAAAGATGAATTTGTTGCTGAGAGTTGAATGTGATGAATTTGTTGCTGAGAGTTGAATGTGTGGCTGAAATTTGATGCTGGAACCTTGAATTTTTTGCTTATCTGAAATGGTCACTTAAATTTGTTCATTGCTGAAAGAATTTGTTACTGATTGAACTTGAATGCACTTTGATTTTGTTGTTGAAAGTTGATTTTGTTATTGAAAGTTGAATGTGTGGCTGAAATTTGTTGCTGAAAGTTGAATGTGTGGTTGAAATTTGTTGCTGGAACATTGAATTTTTTGCTTATCTAAAATGATCACTTAAATTTGTTAATTGCTGAAAGAATTTATTACTAATTGAACTTGAATGCACTTTGATATTGTTGTTGAAAGTTGGATTTATTGTTGAAAGTTGAATGTGTGATTGAAATTTGTTACTGGAACCTTTAACTTGTTGCTGTTCTAAAATAATTACTTAAATTTGTTCATTGCTAATAGAATTTGTTAGTGATTGAACTTGAGTTTTTTGCTGTCTTGCTTCATATTGTCATGAATTTTAAGTTCCTCTTTTCTTGCTGTAATGGTAGTTCTGTCAATATCTTGAGTTCTTATTGTACTAAAAGATATAATTAGTTATTAATATTTTTTTATTGAACTCAGTATATCTCCATACTTTTTAACCTCGTGACTTGAAGTTCTTGACATGAGATTAATGATACCCAATTGTTTTTGGTTTTTCTAATGCTTCAAATTGTTTATGATTATTTTCTTCAAGCTTTGTATATTATCTTTTTATGATTTATATCTTTATTTTAAAATTGAATGTATTATGTTTGTTACTTTATAACTTGTGGAAGGGGTTATTTAGTATGATTGTGAATAAAAATATATTAATAAAATTCAGAAAAAAATATACACGAGACTATATCCATTTATATGCATGTTAAACATTGGTATTACAACTAAAATAAAACCTTAGTCCAGATAATCATGGCACCCAATAGAAGTTGGATGTCACGAAGGCAAGATTGCACTGGTCATCTAAGCGAGGAATTTAAGAAAGGTGTTGTGAAATTCATAGATTTTGTAGAAAGAAACCCGACAGTCATTGATAGTTTCGGTCGCATTCTTTGTCCATGCACAAAATGTAAGAACAGACTTAGGGATGAAATATTTTGGGTCGAAAAGCATTTGTGTGATCGTGGGTTTATGGAGGGTTATATAAAATGGATTGCTCATGGTGAGGAAAGATGGGTTGAACAGGACGCAACAAATGTTACCCAAGAACATGAAGAGGAGAATACAAATCCATATGTAGACATGGTTATTGATGCTGCAGGTGATAACTTAAACGTAGTGGAAGGTTTAGAAGTGGATCCAAATCCATCCGCGTCGAAGTTTTATAAGTTGATGAGAAGTGCTGACGAACCTTTGTGGGATGGCTGCACCACCTAGCTAGTTAACTTGAAGTCAGAATTCAACATGAGTGAGAGCTGTTATAATCGAATGGTTGCCATAATCAAGAGCATGCTCCCAGAATCAGAGAAGTTGCCAGAAGATTTCTACCGGTCAAAGACAATGATTCAAGAATTAGGATTAGGATATGAGAAAATTGATATTTGTCCTAATCACTGCATGCTATATTATAAAGAAACAAGTGACAAGACTAGTTATGTAGCCTGCACAATGTGTGGACACCCACGATTTAAGCCAAAGGCAGGGGATACATCTAATAGCAGTAGGGATGTGCCATACTCAATATTGAGATATTTTCCTATTACTGCAAGACTTCAACATTTGTTTATGTCTAAAACTACTGCGCAATATATGAAGTGGCATGTGGATGGAGTATGCCATGATGAATCGGTGATCACACATCCGGCTGATGCTGATGCTTGGAAACAATTTGATGCCACCCATGAACTATTTGCCCAAGAATCTAGAAATGTCAGGCTTGGACTTTGCACTGATGGTTTTAATCCATTTTCTGGCTCGAAGACTCCATACTCATGTTGGCCTGTGTTTGTCACACCTTACAATCTTCCTCTAAGTATGTGCATATGAAGAGAGTACATATTCCTCAGTCTTTTGATCCCTGGACCGAAGTCTCCTGGAAAAAGATTAGATGTTTATCTTAGACCACTGATTGACAAGTTAAAGGTTTTGTGGAACAATGGTGTTACTACTTAAGATGCATGGGAAAAGAAAAATTTTAACATGAAGGCAGCATTATTGTGGACTATAAGTGATTTTCCAGCTTATGGAATGTTGTCTGGTTGGAGCACTCATGGTCGACTTTCTTGTCCGATTTGCATGAAGAACACTAAATCGTTTTGACTACAACATGGCGCTAAACCCTGTTGGTTTGATTGTCATCGACAGTTCTTGCCTGCTGGTCATGCATTTCGTCGTGATCGATACTCTTTTAAAAAGTCAACCGTGGAAAACTCTTTTCCACCGAAACGAATGAGTGGAGTTAAAATCTTAAATGAGTTGAACAAACTCAAGGAAGCTATCTTTGGGGCAAATTCGAGAGGAAAAAAGGGTGACTTTGGTACCATTCATAATTGGGTGAGAAAAAGCATATTTTGGGTGTTGCCTTATTGGTCAACTAATTTGATAAGACACAATTTAGACATTATGCACATTGAAAAAAATATTTTTGACAACATCTTTAACACTGTTATGGACGTAAAGGGCAAGACAAAAGACAACGTGAATGCAAGAGAAAATTTGAAGCTAATATGCAAACGCCCTAACTTGGAGTTGGTATTCGAGAATGAAAAATACAAAAAACTAAAAGCCACATATGTCTTAGATTCTCAACAAAGGAGGATAGTATGTGAGTGGATAAAGCAATTAAAATTTCCTGATTGTTATGCATCAAATATCTCACGATGTGTTAATCTAGCGAATGGGAAGATATATGGAATGAAGAGTCACGACAGTCCTGTTTTCATGAAAAGACTAATTCCGTTGGCATTTCGAGACGTGTTGCCAAAATCTATATGGGGAGTGCTAACAGATCTTAGCTTGTTCTTTAAAGAAATTTGTGCTACTGAAATACGTCCTGATGCTGTGGAGAAGGCAGAGATTTCCATTATTGAAATGGTTTGTAAGCTAGAAAAAATTTTTCCGCCAGCTTTCTTTAATGTGATGGAGCATTTAGTTATCCACATCCCCTATGAAGCTAAGGTTGGAGGACCTGTGCAGTATCGATGGATGTATCCATTTGAAAGGTGTATGCTATACTTAAAAACGAAAAGTTCGAAATAAGGCAAGAGTTGAAGGATCTATTTGCAAAGCATATATTTTGGAAGAAATTTCAAACTTTACTTCTATGTATTTTGAGTCAACAGTACAAACAGGCGGACTCAAGTTCCTAGGAATAATGATGGTGGTTCAAATATGGACGAGAATCACTTGTCTATTTTTAGATACCCATATCTTTTCATCAGGCGAGGTTCAAAAAAATACTTAACTGATGAAGAGCTACATATCATCCACACATACATTCTTGTAAACTGCGAAGAAATAGAACCTTATCTCCAGTAAGTTAGAACTAGTTTATATATATATATACACTAATTTTACAATTAAATTGAATGTTATATTGATTACTTTATTTATTAGACAATTTGAGAATTCACTGAAAGAGTTAGATCCAAATATATCCAATGATGAAATACTAATTGCCCACGATAAGGATTTTAGTAAATGGATAAAGAATCAAGTGAGTGATTTTTGAAATTAAATATTTATAACTTTAAAATTATTTGTATTGCAAGAATGTATAACTTTCAATTGTTATTATATTCATTTGTAGGTAGATACAGGTCACATTGAAAGTAGAATGATTCAACAAATAGCTCATGGTCCTTCCAAGTCTGTCACTTCGTACAATGGCTTAAAAGTTAATGGATATAGATTTCATACTAAGGATCACAATAAAAATAGAACTACTATGAATAGTGGGGTATGTGTTAAAGGAAATATTTATGGAGAAAATGACTTGAACTACTACGGCATTCTTGAGGAGATATTGGAACTGTCATACTTGGACTGTGGAAATACTGTATTTATCTTTCGATGCTGCTAGTTTGACCCAATTAACGGTGTAAAAGTTGACGAGAGATATGGGTTAGTTGACATAAAGTATAAATCAAGACTACAATCAAATGAGCCGTTTGTTTTGGCTAAACAAGCACAAAAGATATATTACACAAAATATCCACATAGTGAGAATAAGTCCAGTTGGGAATGGTGCGCGGCTTGTAAAGTTACAGCCAAGCTCTATATGAATGAAACTTTGCATGATCCAGATGAAGAACCTAATTGGCAGGATGACAGTAATGATTTTTATCAAGAAAGTGTTTCTGAAGTAAGAGCGCAAAGTGTTGTTTTGGAGGATGAAGTTATTTCATTGTTTGATGCAAATGCTCAAATGGAAGAAGTGAACGTAGAAGATATAAATTGTCCAATGGACACTTTGCTCAATGATGAGTTCATCAACGATAATGAAGAGTTTGACGGTAAAGATAGTGAAAGTGCTTGTTCCGAAGATGAGAATGAAGACTATGTGATGTAGATTTACAAGTTTTGTGTCTTTATGTATCTCATATGTTCGATGAAATGCCTCAGCCACCTTACAAAATAAAGGTCAGCTATGAGTAAAACAAATTTTGTTTCTTTGATTTTTTTTACCTATTTTTATGTAACTGGGGTTCTTCAATTGTATAAGTCTACTACTCTACTGCTTCATTTTGAATTGGTTCATGTTCATTTGTACTTCCTTAAAAAAAATTGGATGATTTGATACAACAAAAAGACATTACTCTTATTTATGATAACAGGGATAAGGAAGCCGTAATCCTAATCAAATAAGCAAATAATGACAATAAATATCAATATTAATTCTAAGAGATCACATCTAATATTCCATAATGTTCTAGGGATATTATCTTGATTTCCAACAAGGCATATATACTTGTACTTATCTCAAACTTTCATTCCCCAATTTAAATCCAGCTTACTTAGTGGATCGCTACCACACGCTCACTTTCCACCTTTGTTATTGAAAATTTTATGCTAGAATCCTAACCATGTTATTATAGAGCCAAATTGTGTCCCTAAAAGAAATTTATATTCTTAGGAGGATTTGATCTTCAGATTTCATATTCTCTATGTACATTGTAGCCATAGTGCTAAATTGTGATCTCTTCTAAATACTGCAAATTCAGGTTTGGCAGGTGGATGCTGATGAATTGTCTCTTCTTTTAGTTGCAGAATGACAAGGCTTTACAACGACAGTATACATTTCTTGGAAATGGAAGGGATGACACTCTCTTTTATGCTTGGCTTGGCTGTAAATCTGTAACAGTAAGCAACAGGCATTGTTTTTTTGTTATGTATCATCTAAGCAATTTTTTCTACTGAAATTCACATAAATTTATTAAGTTTTCAAGGTTATATTATTTACAGACAATCTATTTCCTTCTCTTTAAAATAAAAATTATATATTATAGGATAGTCTAATGATGTTTTCTTTGTTTGTTGAAATTGCAGCCCATGACATCTTGTTTGGCATTAAAAATAGAAGTGATTTGGAAGTGAAATTTTATTTTCAGAAGCTGTCTAAATTTTACCTTCAATCTTGTAATTATTATTTTTATTTTTTTTGTAGCCATGAATAAACTCGAACTCATGTATTTGGATAAAGGTTGGTGGTGGAGGTTGTTATTGTGAAGAAACTCTTAATATGTTCTATTATTTTTGGCTTGCAGGAGGATAAAATAGCATTCATCTATCACATGAATATTATGGCTGATTCAGCAAGAACTAATCCAGTTGTGGTTAGTGATATTCTTGCCTGCTCTTTCATAATAAGTTGTTGAATAATTATGTGCAATAAATAAATTAATCTAATTTACATCACATGCCTGTTCAGGCTTAAATTCATGAGAGTAAGGAGCCAATTTAGTTTTTTTCAATACTTCAGAGACTAATCATATTTAAGGTATGTACACATTATAATCTCAGTTTAAGACTATAGCTCGTAATTTTAATAGAAAGCAGCATGTGCTGAATTTTTCATTTTTCTTGTTGTAAGGGGGAAACAGTTTGGAATATAAAAATTTCATAGAAGAAAAAGTTACCACAGATGAAAGCTACATGAAACACAGGTAGCTTTGTTCAGAGTTCAAGGTACAAGTCAAAACCTTTAGTAGAAGTAAGTGCCTTCCTGAACATGTTATGTTTCTGTGAATTTTTGGTCTCGTACATCTTGAAAATTTTATGCTGAGTTTTAGATAGAAGATAGACAAGTGATGAGAGGAAGAGGAAGACCTAAACATATTTTAGATGAGGTGGCCAAAAGAGACCTAATTTATTTAACCATTTGAACAAGTGGGACTAAATTTGGTGTATTACTTGAGTGCGATAGAAATTTCTCACTGCTGTATTGCCATCTACAAAATAAATTTTAGTATATTGCAAATGGATTTCCTGAATGGCATTCAGTTTAACACTTTTTTTTATGATTATTTCATGGTTTATGATCGATGCTTCTGATCCGAGTGTTTATGTAGTGAATGCATTGAATTTAGGGCTAAATTCCTGGTCTATATTTACATTTTAAACTGATCTTGTTAGGTAGACTAGGAACCATTTTAATATTTTCCTTCTTTTTTCTAAATTTTGTTGTTTATATGATGTCTGATGCATTGCACCTTTTTTGTTCTAGATATTGAACTCTCAGGATAAGACAGCTAGTCCTTGGATGGGATAGAATTACTTGTTTTGAAGGATCATGACAGCATATGACATGGATTCTAATGTCGTGTTTAATATCAATTGATTTCTACTTTCTATAATTTCTTATATAGGTAATACTTAGTGATGTATTATTCTTTATATGCGAGTGTAGCTATAGAATTTCAATTTGGATATGTATAAAATGAGCACAATAATTATGTGTTTATTGGATGTACCACATTTATCTAGACCATTAGATTTTATTAGATAAAAATTAAAGGCTAATATAAAAGAAGAGTATTGATGGACTCTAATAAATACAGAATATCCTAGAGTATAATATAATTTTTCATCAAAATATTTTAAAACTATAATTTATTTAAAATATTATATATAATACATGAAAATATTAAATTTTTTATTTTTTCAATTAAAAAAACAGAATAATATATATAATTTTAAACGGAATAAAAAAATGAAATAATTTTAAATATATTTACTTATATTAGTAAGATCTAAACTAATCAAACTTACATAATTAAAAATATAAAATATATAAAATACAAAAAAATAAATATTTTTTATTTATTAAAATTAATTATTGTGCGAATTATTTATAATATTAAAAAATTATTTTCTATTTATATATATTTTAATAATTTTTATTTTAATTTTAAATTAAAAAATATTATTTCAATTTTTAGCACCACTTTTTAAGCGTTGATAAAATTATATATATCCAAATTTTTTATTATATAAAAATACTTATATCAAATTATCCATCAAATTAATTTTTATGTGAATAACGAAATTTAAAATGGAGGTCGAATTTTATATATATATATATATATATATATATGTCTTCAATTTTTTTATTATATATAAATATTTATATTAAATAATCCATTAAATTAATTTTATGTGAATAATGAAATTCAAATTCTAAGACTAATAAATTTTGAGAGTATGTTTCTTATATAATTTTCTGGAGTATTATTGGCTACAAGCCTACAACAATATTTTCTTTCTTCTATATATTGCCTTTAAAACTACAACCTTTGGCTTAGCTTATTTATCTTTTTTATAATAAGGTAGTAAACTATAAATAATTATACCAAAGGAGCACATGAAGTTCGAATTCAAAATAAGTAATTTACTATCATTCATCAATAATGATATTATATCATAATTTAAAAATATACTATTATATATTATATTGTATTAAATTATAAACTTTTATTTTTTTTTTTTTTTTTACTTAATTCGACGACCTGACCAACCCATTATAAATATATAACATATAATTAACTTAAAGGGACTCTTTTTGCTCTAGAAACATTTTGTAAACTCCTTCTCAAATTGGTTTTTTGTCCAATTTAAAAAAAATATTATACGAATCAAGCTGTTTAACTCGTTGGATTATTTAATTTACACATATTTTGTCATAAAAGAGCTTATTTACTATACTCTAAAAAAAAACTTATTTACTGTATTCATAAAGCATTTTTTAAATATTTTAAAGTTGTCGTCCATTAATTACACATATACCTTTATTATTTTTTATTTTTCAGTGTATCCCTTCACCTCATACGCAGATCAATAATTCAAATTTCAACACTTAGACCGTGTGGTTTCAAAAAAGAAATTAAAAAATGACATTAATTAAAAAAAATATACAAAAGACAAATAGACAAAAATTAATATTCTTATATTTTATTCGCTGATAAATTAGAATAAATTGAAATAAGTAAATATTTATTTTTATTTTTTCATTCAAAAAAATTAGAAAAAAATTATGATGATAAAAAATATAATTATAAAAATTTGATAGACAAATTGTTTATTTAACTTGTTGAATGTTAAGGTGATTCTGACTTCAATTTAATTTGGATTATGAGTTTGGAATTAAATTCAAAAATTTTTAAATTAAAAAATTAGTAATTTAATATTTTTAAATATATTCAAGATATATATATATATATATATTTAAAAATATTAAATTGTTAATTTTTTAATTTAAAAATTTTATAAATTATTTTTTTAAATCAAATATATAAACATAATTAATCATACAAGTAATAACACAAATATGTCTATTGGTATTGAATTGATTAAATGGTTTATTTAAATCATATTCATCTACATTTATTTATTAAAACCATACACATAATAACAGTATAAGACGGTGCCATTTTATAACAAAGAAAGAAAGAGAAACAAAAACCAAAACACCCTAGATTTTCTTGTCCTCAGCTCTGTTACCTCACTTCCAAAACTCTAAAAGAGCCCCTTTCTTTGAAGCTTCGAATGCAGCAGAGATTTGAACATGTAACCTCCATTTCTCCGCCATTCTTCAACCAGTCCAGTCACCACTGTCGTCGCGTCTGCTCCGCCGCGGTGCGCGCTGTCAAGCGTCATCCAAACACCTATTTTCCCATGCATTTTCGGGCCTCCACGTAGCCGCCATTTTCCCACTGTGCAGCCTCTCATCCGCCGTTGTGCATTCCTCCGTTCAGCTATATCCATCGCCCTGAAAGCTTCAGCTCCCTCTCCCTTCTGCTGCTGATTTTCAAAACATGTGAAAACTAAGGTAATTTATTTTTCTTTTTTTATTGTATTAATTTTTCAATTATTGTTTTAGTTAGTCTTTGTTTTAATTAGTGAGTTGCTATTTCAGTTCTTGTTGTTCTAGACATTGTAGTTTTCTGTCCGTAGGAATAGTTGGTTTTTGAGTTGCTTTTTTTCGTTGCTTGGGGTTTTTTGTTTTGAAATTTAATTAAAAATTTAATTCTTCTTTTAAAAAATATAAATTTCAAATTTAAAATTAGAAATACTAAAATTTAAAAAAATTATAGTATATCTAATTAAAAAAAAGCACTAAAAGCCAAAAACAACAAACACACGCAGCGCTCTTTACAGTTTGCAATACTTGAAATCAAAAATTAAAAATCCCACTATCCCATTATCTCCCCTTCTTCCATTTAGCCACCGTAGAACAAGAAAAACAAGGATTCCTGATGGTGGAGAAGGAAGGACTGTTGGTGCCGTTTGTTTAAAGAAGGAGGTCCGCTGAAGGAGGTTCAATCCATAACACCGCTGAAGGAGGTTTGATCCACAACACCGTTGTAGCAGGTCTGCTGCTCCTTTCCATCTTGTCCCAGGTTATCTTAATCTCTTCTCATGTTTGTTCTTATCATTAATTTAATATGATTGTGAAGGTACTTGCATTCAAAGTTTTATTGGATTATGGCATCTTCATTGAATTAGATTCTTGATGAAGGGAAAATTGGTTGGTAAAGAATTTCACAATTGAAATCTCGTTGCAAGTATAGTTTTTAAACCAACAAAGAATTCTCTCATGCAAAAATTTGGTTGTCACAAGTAACGAACCCCAATAAAAATAACAACCGAAGTATTCAAACCTTGGGTCGTCTCTCAAAGGAATTGCAGGGAAGTGTTCTTGCTATTGGTTATGGGACAAGTATTTTGGGGTTTTGAATAAGAAACATGGAAATAAATGGCAAGAAAGTAAATGAAACTCAAATGTAAAAAGGTCTTGGCAAGGAATAATGGTCAAGGATCTTTATCCTTGTCACTAACCACAACATGATAATTGCAAGGATTAATCCCATTAAGTCATCCTCTAATGAATAAAGGAAAGTCAAATGAGCTACATTAATCTTAATCCATAAGTCCTAACCTTCTCACTAATTAATCTAGGGAAAGCTAGAGTCAATGAATACCAATCATCATTACTTGGACATTAGCAACTCAAGTTCACCTAAATTACCATCCCAAGCCAAAAACACAAAAATCTACTCTAACATCCTTCCAAGCATTTTGTCAAACACTTGGAAGGCATAAAAGGAAAGCAAAATAAGATTGAAAGAAAAGTAAATCTACAACTATCAATTGCAAGGAAATTAACAACAACAACAACTCAAATCAACAATAAAGGAACATAAAACATGAATTGCATGAAAAGAAAAATGGAAGAAATAAGAGTGAATCTATAACAAAGTAAACAATTACAAGAATAAATAATGGCATCGTTTTCATTTAAAATAAGGGTTTCTAACCGCCGTTTGTACCTAATTATGATGACAATTTTATGTTTTTTAAAATAAGATTGAAACCACCAATTTAAAGTGCTATTTTCGAAACTCACTTAAAAATCTCGTAATAACCAAAAGGCATTGCCATAAATCAAACATCATAACATGATTTTTAATTCATACATGATCCAAAAGTCATAATCCAAGTCATAATTGAAATGTCATAATCCAAAAACAAAGTATCAAAGTAATATTTTTTTAATAATACGTCTTAACATATAATCCTTAATATACTCCTTAATATACGTCTAAACATATCAAGCAAGGTCATGCTTCCTTGTTGCTTGCTCCAGAAGACCTACTTCCTAACTCTTTTGGTGATGGAATCTCATTCTCCTGATCCAATCCCTACAATAAAAATATAATTATTATGAGGACAAGAAATGCAAGAAAAAGGTATATATTAATGATAAGTGGATATTTATGAATTTGAATTCATCTAAAAAATTCACATATAAGAGCAAATTAAATATGAGAAATATTTCAAACACTCATCATACACATTAAATTAAAAAAAATCATATGCTAATTAATTCTGATCTCTGAAGAAAATTCATATGCTTATCACTGTGAGATAACCTTCTTATTCATTAATCAACAATTAAATAAGCAAACTAACTCATCATCCATGCATGCAAACCGCTCCCTATATTTTCATGCCCCACAAGCATCAATATTGCTGAGAATTTTTTGTTAATGAGCACAAGCTAGTGCAGAAATCATGGTTTTAAATTGAAGTTACACCTATCATTGTTGTAATACTTTTTGTATCAACATTATTTCCAAGCATTACAACTGCAAGGAGAATAAAGCAAAGGAAAAAAAAGAGGATAATTGTATTTGTACCTATAAAATTTGTTGAGTGGGGAACATTCCAGCCAATTGTATTGGAATTTTACCTCCTTCCTTAGAAGCAATATAGGAGACTAGCTCTTGCAATTGCGCTTTAACGATATCCAACTCTTCTTGCACATTTGGACCACAATTAGATGATGTGCCAGCATCATTTGAAGAACCTAAATTCATTTGACTAATCCTTGTAGTGTTGTTCTTGAAAGCAACTGTTGGAACAGCTCCCATACCTAAACCTCGAACACGACCAGGGTGCTTTTTCCCAAAAACTACTCCAAGAGCATCAAGAGGAGAATTAACAGTTGATTCCATTGGTTGTTGGCTGCTATGTACTTCAATCTTCTCCTATATATATAAAAAGAAAGAGAAAGAATAAAAAATAGCATTATCTTATAAAAAAGAAAGAAAAGGAAATACAAACAAGTTACTTATTGCACTTTAGTCTTACCGCTATTTCTTTAGCATTTTCATTAACATAACTACCATCTATTTTCTTGTGAGTGATGTCCCACGTTTGAACCCTACTAACTTCTATTCCCGTCTCTTTCGTCTAAAATTTAAGAAAAGTAGAAAGACTCGATCAAAAAATAGCAGCCTCAATCATGTATATATCATTCATCTAATTATTACTTGAGATAGATTAGATATGCAGAAAATTAAGAGATGATGCATGCATTATATTTGAGATAGATCAGATATGCATGCATTAATTGATTACCAATTCAGCTCTTCTTCTTGCAATTGATTTAGCACCTGAAGTATGAGTAATTATTTGTTTTTGCCAGATTTCTTGATTCCTCTTACAAAGTTTCTGCAAGTTGAATTTGGATACAATTAAATAGTAGGGTCAATTCACATTTTTGAAAGATCAAATGTAATAAATTACTTTGATTAGATATTAAAAGTATAATTTATAGACTAGATATTATTACATTAGTTTGTTTAGTTAATAATGGGAAACCGAAGTGAATACACATGAACAACTATGATAACAACCACTCTTCAATTGCAGAGGGCAACTAGCATAGAATATAGACGAGTTTAGACCAGCTATTGGTTGCATCAAATGAAAAGGATAGCATTTACAGAAGAATTATCTGTACGAGCTTACAGTTCATGATTACATTTGCATGAAAGATGACTACATAAAAATACTAAATTATGTAAATTTATAGCAATATTCACTTCTGCATGTTTACCGCAAGAACCATCATCTTTCAAAACTGACTTAAATAGGATAAAAATGTGCACTAACCAAGGCAATTTAGGACTAAAATAAACAGAGATTGTACCACTATTTAAGACTGCCCTGTAGCCAATAGTTCAATTGTAAAAATAAAGATCAGAACCTCTAGCAACTCTAAAGGCACCCAGAAATCAAAATCACTCTTCAACAACATTGACTAATTCATATTCAATTATATGTATTCCAAAGGCTATCAAAAAGGACAACATTTAACTAGGAGAGTAAGTACTTACTTGTGTTTCAGGCTTCAAATGATATTCTACAAATAAAGCCAATTGATCAGGAGCAATATCTTCTGGTGCATTATTTATGATATCGGTTTTACTCAACCTCGGATCATAAAAATCATTCCAAAGCTTTATCCTATGTTCCCTCCATTTTTTGCCAAGCGATTAGAGCAAAAATTGTTTGGCCAAGTTATCACTCACTTTGAAGCAAAATCGAACCTTCAATATTATAACAAAGAAAGTATATTAACCAGCAAATATAATTAAATAATGGCAAAGAAATAAGCTTTAGAGTTTGAGTAATCTTCTTACTAGGAAAAAATATTCCATTGATTTTCAAAAAAGCTTGCTAGAATGTCTGACCACTTTTCAAAACTGATTGGAAATGCTACACAATTAGTGGCCAATTGCCCACAAACTCCTGCAAAAAGTCCAGCTACTTCTTCTATTGCTGCATGATCTTTATCAAAATTGACAACTATGTGCAAACCTTCTGGCAAATTATGCACATCCTTTGCTAATAAATGAAGGCGTGTACTATCTTCGTATTCATCTAAAATAGACAAATGAGTATAAATAAATGAATAAATGAGCGACTAAAGAATAAAATAAATAAAATTTACGTTGTATGTTGGACAGCAACATAAGTAGATAAGGCAACATATATAAAGTGGACAGCAACCTTCTTTTCTTCATCATATATAATATAAACTGCTTATAATAATTTCAAGAAACCACCTTGCCAATAACTAGCTAAGGGTATCACAGAATTCAATTTCTATTTTCAATCCTTTCAAACTAATTCATATACAACATCTATACATCTAAAAATACTAATAGAACATCTATACATACCTATGGCATCAACAGTTGATGAGCGGATAATTTATACGCTTTTTGGCATTGTTTTTAGTATATTTTTAGTAGGATCTAGTTACTTTTAGGGATGTTTTTATTAGTTTTTATGCTAAATTCACATTTTTGGACTTTACTATGAGTTTGTGTATTTTTCTGTGATTTCAGGTATTTTCTGGCTGAAATTGAGGGACTTGAGCAAAAATCAGATTCAGAGGTTGAAGAAGGACTGCAGATGCTGTTGAATTCTGACCTCCCTGCACTCAAAGTGGATTTTCAGGAGCTACAGAACTCCAAATGGCGCGCTCTCAACGGCGTTGGAAACTAGACATCCAGGGCTTTCCATCAATATATAATAGTCTATACTTTTCTCGAGTTTAGACGCTGCATTCTGGAGTCAAACGCCAGAAACACGTCACAAACCAGAGTTGAACGCCAAAAACATGTTACAACTTGGCGTTCAACTCCAAAAGAAGCCTCTGCACGTGTAAACTTCAAGCTCAGCCCAAGCACACACTAAGTGGGCCCCGGAAGTGGATTTCTGCATCAATTACTTACTTCTGTAAACCCTAGTTGCTAGTCTAGTATAAATAGGACTTTTTACTATTGTATTTTCATCTTTGATTAGTTTTATGATATCTTAGACTTTCATGGGGGCTGGCCATTCGGCCATGCCTGGACCATTATCACTTATGTATTTTCAAATGGTAGAGTTTCTACACTCCATAGATTAAGGTGTGGAGCTCTGTTGTTCCTCATGAATTAATACAAAGTACTACTGTTTTTCTATTCAATTCAAGCTTATTCCTATTCTAAGATATCCATTCGCACCCAAGAACATGATGAATGTGATGATTATGTGACACTCATCATCATTCTCACCTATGAACGCGTGCCTGACAAACACTTCCGTTCTACATGCAAATAAGCTAGAATGAGTATCTCTTGGATATCTAATACAGAGGACCGAGTCTGAGATATTAGAATCTTCGTGGTATAAGTTAGAACCCATGGATGGCCATTCCTGAGATCCGGAAAGTCTAAACCTTGTCTGTGGTATTCCGAGTAGGATCTGGGAAGGGATGGCTGTGACGAACTTCAAACTCGCGAGTACTGGGCGTAGTGACAGACGCAAAAGGAGGGTGAATCCTATTCCAGTATGATCGAGAACCTCCAGATGATTAGCCATGCAGTGACAGCGCATCGGACCATTTTCACAGAGAGGATGGGAAGTAGCCATTGACAACGGTGATGCCCTACACAAAGCTTGCCATGGAAAGGAGTAGGATTGATTGGATGAAGACAGCAGGAAAGCAGAGGTTCAGAAGAACGAAAGCATCTCTATATGCTTATCT
The DNA here is from genome assembly GCF_059453495.1 of Arachis ipaensis. Classification (NCBI taxonomy): domain Eukaryota; kingdom Viridiplantae; phylum Streptophyta; class Magnoliopsida; order Fabales; family Fabaceae; genus Arachis; species Arachis ipaensis. The sequence continues at coordinate 56,148,632 of NC_142443.1, forward strand.
GAAATTCTCACCAATGAATTACATAAGTACCACTATCCTATTTTATATTTTATTTATCTTTTACTTATCAATTCATAAAATCAGTTGACTCCGCCTGACTGAGATTTACAAGGTGACCATAGCTTGCTTCATACCGACAATCTCCGTGGGATCGACCCTTACTCACGTAAGGTTTATTATTTGGCGACCTAGTGCACTTGCTGGTTAGTTGTACGAAGTTGTGAAACAAAATTAAGAATATGAACGTGCGTATGAAATTTTTAGCGCCGTTACCAAGGAAGTAAAGATCACGATTTCGCACACCAAGTTTTTGGCGCCATTGCCGGGGATTGTTCGAGTTTGGACAACTGACGGTTCATTTGTTGCTCAGATTAGGTAATTTTCTTTTTCGTTTTATTTTCAAAAAAAATTATAAAATCATAAAAATAAAAAATATTTTGTGTTTCTTGTTTGAGTCTTGAGTCAATTTTTATGTTTGGTGTCAATTGCATTTTTTTCTAAAAATTTATGCATTTTTCGAAAATTCATGCATTCATAGTGTTCTTCATGATCTTCAAGTTGTTCTTGGTAAGTCTTCTTGTTTGATCTTGATGTTTTCTTATTTTGTGTCTTTTGTTGTTTTTCATGTGCATCTTTGCATTCATAGTGTCTAAGCATTAAAGATTTCTAAGTTTGGTGTCTTGTATGTTTTCTTTGCATCAAAAATTTTTCAAACACATGTTCTTGATGTTCATCATGATCTTCAAAGTGTTCTTGGTGTTCATCTTGACATTCATAGTGTTCTTGCATGCATCATGTGTTTTGATTCATAATTTTCATGTTGTGAGTCATTTTTTATGTTTTTCTCTCTTATAATTAAAAAAAATAAAAAAATAAAAAAATATCTTCCCCTTTTTCTCTCATAAATTTTCGAAAATTTGAGTTGACTTTTTCAAAATTTTTTAAAATCTAGTTGTTCCTTATGAGTCAAATCAAATTTTCAATTTGAAAATCTTATCTTTTTCAAAACCTTTTTCAAAAATCAAAACTTTTTTATTTTTCTTAATTTTACCTCATAAATTTCGAAAATATTATCAACAATTAATGTTTTGATTCAAAAATTTCAAGTTTGTTACTTGCCTAGTAAGAAAGATTCAACCTTTAAGTTCTAGAATCATATCTTGTGATTACTTGTGAGTCAAGTCATTAATTTTGATTTTAAAATTTCAAATCTTTTTCAAACAAATCTCTTTCAATCATATCTTTTCAAACTTTGATTTCAAAATCTTTTTCTAACTTCTTATCTTTTCAAATTTAATCTTCAAATCTTCTTAATATCTTTTCAATCATATCTTTTCAATCATATCTTTTTAATCATATCTATTTTTAAAATAAATTTCTATCATATCTTTTTAAATCTTATCTTTTTCAAAAATTTTATTTTAAAATATCTCTTCTAACTTCTTATCTTATTATCTTTTCAAAATTGATTTTCAAATCTTTTTCAACTAACTAATTAACTTTTTGTTGTTTCTTATCTTTTTCAAAACTGCCCAACTAACTCTCTACCTTTAATTTTCGAAAATCCCTTCCCTCTTTTTTCAAAATTTCATTTTAATTAACAAATTGTTTTAATTTTAATTTAATTTCAATTTTAATTTTCGAATTTTAGATTTAAATTTAAAATATTTTTATTTTATTTTGTTAAATTTTTGAATTCTTCTCTCATCTCTAATCTCCTTCTATTTATTTATTCATCTACTAACATTTCTCCTCACCCAAAATTTGAACCCCTTCTTCTCCTCTGAGTTTGAATTCTTCTCTTCTTTATTCTTATCCTTCTTTTCTTCTACTTACACAAGGGAACCTCTATACTGTGGTAAAAAGGATCCCTATTATTATTATTTTCTGTTCCCTCCTTTTTCATATGAGCAGGAGCAAGGACAAGAACATTCTTGTTGAAGCAGACCCTGAACTTGAAAGGACTCTGAAGAGGAAACTGAGAGAAGCTAAAATACAACAATCCAGAGATAACCTTACAGAAATTTTCGAAAAGGAAGAGGAGATGGCAGCCGAAAATAATAATAATGCAAGGAGGATGCTTGGTGATTATACTACACCTACTTCCAAGTTTGATGGAAGAAGCATCTCAATCCCCACCATTGTAGCAAACAATTTTGAGCTGAAACCTCAATTAGTTGCTCTAATGCAATAGAACTGCAAATTCCATGGACTTCCATCAGAAGATCCCTACCAGTTTTTAACTGAGTTCCTGCAAATCTGTGAGACTATTAAGACTAATGGAGTAGATCCTGAAGTCTACAGGCTCATGCTTTTCCCTTTTGCTGTAAGAGGCAGAGCTAGAACATGGTTGGACTCACAACCTAAAGATAGCCTGAACTCTTGGGATAAGCTGGTCATGGCCTTCTTGGCTAAGTTCTTTCCTCCTCAAAAGCTGAGCAAGCTTAGAGTGGATGTTCAGACCTTCAAGCAAAAAGATGGTGAATCCCTCTATGAAGCTTGGGAAAGATACAAGCAGATGACCAAAAGGTGTCCTCCTGACATGCTTTCAGAATGGACCATTCTGGATATATTCTATTATGGTCTGTCTGAGTTCTCCAAGATGTCACTAGACCATTCTGCAGGTGGATCCATTCACCTAAAGAAAACGCCTGCAGAAGCTCAAGAACTTATTGACATGGTTGCAAATAATCAATTCATGTATACTTCTGAGAGAAATTCCGTGAATAATGGGACGCCTCAGAAGAAGGGAGTTCTTGAAATTGATGCTCTGAATGCCATATTGGCCCAGAACAAAGTGTTGACTAAGCAAGTCAACATGATTTCCCAAAGTCTGAATGGATGGCAAAATGCATCCAACAGTACTAAAGAGGCATCTTCTGAAGAAGAAGCTTATGATCCTGAAAACCCTGCAATAGCAGAGGTAAATTACATGGGTGAACCTTATGGAAACACCTATAATTCATCATGGAGAAATCATCCAAATTTCTCATGGAAGGATCAACAAAAGCCTCAACAAGGCTTTAATAATGGTGGAAGAAACAGGCTCAGCAATAGCAAGCCTTTTCCATCATCTTCTCAGCAACAGACAGAGAACTCTGAACAAAATACCTCTAATTTAGCAAACTTAGTCTCTGATCTGTCCAAGGCCACTCTAAGTTTCATGAGTGAAACAAGGTCCTTCATAAGAAATTTGGAGGCACAAGTGGGCCAGCTGAGTAAGAAAATCACTGAAACACCTTCTAGTACTCTCCCAAGCAATACAGAAGAGAATCCAAAGAGAGAGTGCAAGGCCATTGATATAATCAATATGGCTGAATGCATGGAGGACAGAGAGGACGTAAACCCCACTGAGGATAACCTCATGGGACGTCTCTCAAGCAAGAAGGAGTTCCCTTCTGAGGAACCAAAGGAATCTGAGGCTCATCCAGAGACCATAGAGATTCCATTGAACCTTCTTATGCCCTTCATGAGCTCTGATGAGTATTCTTCTTCTGAAGAGAATGAGGATGTTACTAAAGAGCAAGTTGCCAAGGACCTTGGTGCAATCATGAAGCTGAATACCAAATTATTTGGTAATGAGACTTCGGAAGATGAACCTCCCTTGCTCATCAATGAACTGAGTGATCTGGATCAACTGACATTGCCTCAGAAGAAACAGGATCATGGAAAGTTCCTAATACCTTGTACCATAAGCACCATGACCTTTGAGAAGGCTCTGTGTGACCTTGGGTCAGGGATAAACCTCATGCCACTCTCTGTAATGGAGAATCTGGGAATCCTTGAGGTACAGGCTGCCAATTTCTCATTAGAGATGGTAGACAAATCCATGAAAATGGCTTATGGACTAGTAGAGGACGTGGTAGTAAAGGTTAAAGGCCTTTACATCCCTGCTGATTTCATAATCCTAGATACTGGGAAGGATGAGGATGAATCCATCATCCTTGGAAGACCCTTCCTGGCCACAACAAAAGCTGTGATTGATGTGGACAGAGGAGAGTTGGTCCTTCAACTGAATGAGGACAACCTTGTATTTAAAACTCAAGGATCTCCTTCTGTAACCATGGAGAGGAAGCATGACAAGCTTCTCTCAGTACAGAGTTAAATAAAGCCCCCACAATCAAACTCTAAGTTTGGTGTTGGGAGGCCCCAGCCAAACTCTAAGTTTGGTGTTGAATCCCCACATCCAAACTCTAAGTTTGGTGTTGGAAGTCTATAAAATTGACCTGATCACCTGTGTGGCTCCGTGAGAACCCACTGTCAAGCTATTGACATTAAAGAAGCGCTTGTTGGGATGCAACCCAATTATTATTTATCTAATTTTATTTTTATTTTTATTGTTCTTTCATGTTTTATTAGGTTCATGATCGTGTAGAGTCACAAAATAAATACAAAAATTAAAAACAGAATCAAAAACAGCAGAAGAAAAATCACACCCTAGAGGAAGGACTTACTGGCGTTTAAACGCCAGTAAGGAGCATCTGGCTGGCGTTCAACGCTAGAACAGAGCATGGAGCTGGCGCTGAACGCCAGAAACAAGCATGGAGCTGGCGTTCAACGCCAGAAATATGCTGCATATGGGCGTTGAACGCCCAGAACAAGCATCACCTCGGCGTTTAAACGCCATAAATGCATGCAAAGGCATTTTACATGCCTAATTGGTGCAGGGATGTAAATCCTTGACACCTCAGGATCTGTGGACCCCATAGGATCCCCACATACCTCCACTCACCTTCCCTCCTCATAATCCTATCTCACCCTTTCCCAAAGAACCCTTCACCAATCACCTCAATCTCTCTTCCCCATCACCTCTTCACCACTCACATCCATTTCTTCTTCTTCTCATCCTTTCTTTCTTCTTTTGCTCAAGGACGAGCAAACATTTTAAGTTTGGTGTGGAAAAAGCATTGCTTTTTTTTCATAACCACTAATGCCTCAAGGGATGCACTTTCCTCCACAGAATTTTTGGGAGCAAATCAACACCTCCCTAGGAGAATTAAGTTCCAACATGGGACAACTAAGGGTGGAACATCAAGAGCACTCCATCATCCTCCATGAAATTAGAGAAGATCAAAGAGCAATGAGGGAGGAGCAACAAAGACAAGGAAGAGACATAGAAGAGCTCAAGGACATCATTGGTTCCTCAAGAAGAAAACGCCACCATCACTAAGGTGGACTCATTCCTTGTTCTTATATTTTCTTTTTTTCGTTTTTATGTTAAATGTTTATCTATATTTGTGTCTTATTACATGATCATTAGTATTCAAGTGTCTATGCCTTAAAGTAGTGAATATGAATCTATCACCTCTCTTGAATGAAAAATGTTTTAATTACAAAAGAACAAGAAGTACATGGTTTCAAATTCATCCTTGAAACTAGTTTAATTATTTTGATGTGGTGACAATACTTTTTGTTTTCTAAATGAATGCTTGAACAGTGCATATGTCTTTTGAAATTGTTGTTTATGAATGTTAAATATGTTGGCTCTTGAAGAATAAGGAAAAAGGAGAAATGTTATCTGATAATCTAAAAAATTATAAAATTGATTCTTGAAGCAAGAAAAAGTAGTAAATATACAAAAGCTTGCGAAAAAAAGATAGCAAAAAAAAAAAGAGAGAGAAAAAGAAAAAGCAAGCAGAAAAAGCCAAAAGCTCTTAAAACCAAAAGGCAAGAGCAAAAAGCCAGTAGCCCTTAAAACCAAAAGGCAAGGGTAACAAAAAGGATCCAAGGCTTTGAGCATAAGTGGATAGGAGGGCCTAAAGGAATAAAATCCTGGCCTAAGCAGCTAAACCAAGCTGTCCCTAACCATGTGCTTGTGGCGTGAAGGTGGCAAGTGAAAACTTGAGACTGAGCGGTTAAAGTCAAGGTCCAAAGCAAAAACAGAGTGTGCTTAAGAACCCTGGACACCTCTAATTAGGGACTTTAGCAAAGCTGAGTCACAATCTGAAAAGGTTCACCCAGTTATGTGTCTGTGGCATTTATGTATCCGGTGGTAATACTGGAAAACAAAGTGCTTAGGGCCACGGCCAAGACTCATAAAGTAGCTGTGTTTAAGAATTAACATACTGAACTAGGAGAATCAATAACACTATCTGAACTCTGAGTTCCTATAGATGCCAATCATTCTGAACTTTAATGGATAAAGTGAGATGCCAAAACTATTCAAGAGGAAAAAAGCTACAAGTCCCGCTCATCTGATTGGAGCTAAGTTTCATTGATAGTTTGAAATTTATAGTATATTCTCTTCTTTTTATCCTATTTGATTTTCAGTTGCTTGGGGACAAGCAACAATTTAAGTTTGGTGTTGTGATGAGCGGATAATTTATACGCTTTTTGGCATTGTTTTTAGTATATTTTTAGTAGGATCTAGTTACTTTTAGGGATGTTTTTATTAGTTTTTATGCTAAATTTACATTTCTAGACTTTACTATGAGTTTGTGTGTTTTTCTGTTATTTCAGGTATTTTCTGGCTGAAATCGAGGGACTTGCGCAAAAATCATATTCAGAGGTTGAAGAAGGACTGCAGATGCTGTTGGATTCTGACCTCCCTGCACTCAAAGTGGATTTTCTGGAGCTACAGAACTCCAAATGGCACGCTCTCAATGGCGTTGGAAAGTAGACATCTAGGGCTTTCCAGCAATATATAATAGTTCATACTTTGCTCGAGTTTATACGACGCAAACTGGTGTTGAACGCCAGTTCTATGCTACATTCTGGAGTCAAACACTACAAAAAATTCTGGTAAAAACGGCGGTTTTTTTGGGTATTTACGGCAGTTTGAACCGCCATTATTACCAATAATGGCGGTTTCATAAAGCGACGTAATTCTGGGCGCCATTCTGGTTATTACGATGGTTTTATGAAAACCGTCACAATTCCCTGAGTTAAAACGGCGGTTTTTGAATAGGTTAAAACGGCGGTTCAAAACCGCCGTTATTTCCAAGGTTAAAATGGTGATTCTTGGATAGGTTAAAATGGTGGTTTGTACCGTCATTATTACCCTGACAGAGTGGCATTTTGGTTGGTTAAAACGGCAGTTCTAACCGCCGCTATTTCCAGGGTTAAAATAGCGGTTTTTGGATAGGTTAAAACGGCGGTTTGAACCGCCATTATTACCCTGACAGAGTGGCGTTTTGGTTGGTTAAAACGGCATTTTTGAACCGCCATTTTTATCATGACAGTAGTGTTTTGGTTGGTTAAAATGGTATTTTTGAACTGCCATTTTACCATGACAGTAACATTTTTTATCGTTTAAAAAAATAATTTTTACTGCTATTTTTATCGCGTTAAATGAATAATTTTGTGATTAAAATTTCACAATAGCAAAAAATCATAATCCATAAATGAAATATTATATAACTCATAAATAAAATATTTAATATAATATATAATTTTTTATTATTGAATCAATTTGTAGGTCTACAACAATCACATTTATCGCTTATAGTATAGTGAATCAATTTCATTCCAACCTGATATTTGCTAATTGCTATTTAATTAATAAAATCCTATCTTATAGTTTTGCCAATAAATTTCTTAAACTGTTTTCCCTTTCATGTATGTGGTCATCACACCACAAATGTTGCAATGCATTAAGATTCAGCACTAAACATTTTCATGAACCACCAGCCTCCTTTCTCTCAATGAGTTTGATAAAGTTTTGAACAATTTCCTTTCCTTCGGTTGTTATAATGCTCTCTGGATGAAATTGCACACCCTGAAATTTTGAAGAACTTAAACTTTAGCATAGAATTGCCGGTTAATAAAAGCATGAACAACCAAAATAACCCCTTCAATGCCAGAGAGTAAATTCTTGATTTGTACATTCACCTTTTCAAACATCAAATTCTCAATTGAGTTTATATTTTAATATGCAGCACAGTTTAACGTCTACACAGACGTACTGATTTATTAACTCGTGCTATGTACCTTTGTAGTGTATTATACCCAAATTGACTTCTCGGACATTAAAATAGTAACAAAGCACATATTAAACAAAAGTGATGATTACAAAGATCTCTACAAACTCTAAATTCAGGTCCACGAAATTTCAAAATATTTCAAAAGCTGTCAGCTAAACTCCATATCAAAATTAAAAACCAGATTACACTATTTTCCTGAATTTAAGAGAATGGCGATGAATCTTTTCTTGATCTGATCAAAAGAAATCCCCATATAAGGAATAGGGTGTTACCTGTAGATGCTTATACTTCTTATGACGAGCTGCCATTATAAGACCATCCTCAGTCCAGGCTGTCACCTCAAGTTCTTTATGAGGAAAACTCTCCTTTTCGATTAAAAGGCTGTGATATCTACCAGCTAAGAAAGGACTGAAAATAACGGCGCGGTAAGGCCAACTAATGACACAACTCAAAAATAGAAAATAGAAAAAATCAAACAAATCAGAATACAAAAATCGAATTTTATAAATAATATCAATGAATCCCTACTTTGATAATCCGGCAAATAATCCATCTTCTCCTTTCTCATCATAATACACCAAAGAGCTTTTCCCATGCATGACACCATGAGGAGAGCGAACAATTTTTCCTGCACATGTTAAAGGCATAATGTCTTAATCCTATTTCAACTGTCCAGAAAAAGGGAAGAAATGAAAATGATGGAAGTTAAACTACAGGGGATGCTTGCGCTGAAACCAAAAGCCATGTTTGCACAAAAAAAATGTAATGTGAACAATATACAAATTTATCAAAGAGATCTTGTTGTCAGTTATATGCACAAAATATATTAGTGGTGGCTAAAGGTTGAAGAAATATTAGATTATCATTAAAGTTAATAGTTTATATGATGATTTTTATTAAATGGCAACGAGTGAAGAAGGAAAAAAAAACTATACAAAATTCGATGGAACCCAAACCAAAATCAAGAAAAGAAAAAAAAAGAATCAAAGAGTTAACAATTAATAGTAAACTAGTTAAACCATTAACTTGGACAACACAAATAAATTTAATCAAGAAATTTATTACACTTTAGTCTGAAATCTACTATCTTAAATTAGCAATTCTAATATGAAAATTTCTTATAACTGCACAATAACCATATTACTAATAGATCCTGATAATCTAGCTTATGATTGATTCAGGTATGAAATATAACATATTTAGGCCTGAAAAATTTGTTACCATCAGCTGGTTCTGTTGACAGCAAGTTAGCTATGTGTGCTGCTGATGCATCTAAACCTTCCCAATCATCCAGACTCTCTTCTGAGAGTTCTCCCACATCAAACCCTATTCAATAATTTTCAATCAGCGTGTTATTTATCAGTAGAAAAAATTAGCAGTAGAAAAGCCATTGATCACTGCAATTAGTTTATGTTTAAGGTATTGAACTTTAGCTTTTTTTTTTTTTATGAATTTTAGTGAGAGGGCATGCTTGATATTCAATTTGAGAACTGAACCTTCCAAACAAACGTGAAGCATAAATATTGACATCTATTGCTGTCATTCTATAATATTTTTGCTTCAAGTTAAAATTTAGTGATAATAAATATTCTATTATGCTTATGAAAATTCTCTGGTCCGCATAACAAAAGTGAAAATGAAAGAGTAAACCTTATTGCAGTTTGGTATGAGATCTTGCAATGCACGCATCTTCTCATTGATCCTGTCTCTTCGCTTCTGTATAAGTAGAAGATCACAATGATAATCATACAGATCACAAGCAACAAAACATATGCTACAGATGGAAAATTTGTTGATTCCAAAAACCACCTTGCTCTGTGTTCTATTATTCATCTTTTACATAAAGTATTATCAAATCATTGATCATTACAATGGTACCTAGAACATTATTATTATCTTTTACCATCTAGTTATACATAAAGATCTAATTAAAAAATTACCAAAAAGTATATAACAATATAAACAGTTCACATTATTACAGGCTATTCATATAATATTTACCTTTTTCAATTCTCAATCCCTTTTCACACTTGCAATGTTCTTAATAATATATGCTTCCTCCAACCGAAGGATCAAAGGTCACAGATAACAAGTTATAATCACCACTTGTGTTGGAATCTGCCTCCTCTTGCAGTGCCAGGGCATGTTGAAGTTGAGCTATCACTTCATTCATTGTTGATCTCTTTATACTGAAAAGTAGCAAAATGTATAGATCAAGATATAGATACATATAAATATAAAAGTAGCCTGTGATTTAAGATACTAGTTAAAAAAATTGCTTTGAGAAATTGGGTTAAAAAATCTGTGTACAAGAAAAAGAATGGGAGCCAAAATTTTTTCATTACTGAACACTGAACAACATAAGGTTATTTTAGATACTAATAATGGCATTTCGCATAAAATAAATGACTCTATTCCAAATGGATGCTGGCCAATAACATATATAAACAATACTATGTATATTGATGGATGATTATTATTTGGATATAATGAGCATGAATGCATGATGACATAGACATACTAACAATCTTAGTCAGATGCCAAAAAATATAGCATAGAAGCAAAGAAAATTAATACATAGCTAATTGTAATTTATTTATGTGCATCACACACACACACACACACACACACACACATATATATAGAATTATATATAGGAACATTAATACATAGCATAGAAGCATGAATATGTATATAGGATTATATATACGAACAGCACAGCTTTGACTTGGTGTCACAATACATAGAAATCATCTTTTTGGGTTTTTGACAGTGCAGAAAGCAGTAGTAGTAGAATTGAGCCGTAAGGTACAAAAGAATAAGAGGAAATATTGCAACAAGGAAAAATATATAAATTATATTTCAAATAGAGGCCCAATAAATATAATACTAAGCTTACCTGATAATTTTCTTTCTTTTTTCTTTCCCAGCAAATATTAAAAATTGAAACTTTTAAAGTAAAGTAGCTAGCAACAAGAGTTGAAGAAGATCTAAATCCTGTTTTACATGAAAAATGATCACCAACAGATTCATTAAAATCAATATAATCACTCAACAGTTTTATCAAAGGGTATATATTACTAGCATTAACTAACACTCAATAATCAGGGAACAAAGGAGTAGAAGAAAATTATTAAACAATAACAACATTAAAAGCCAATTCCTTCTTAATGCCGTGACAAGTTCAATGTCTTCTAAACAAACCATACACTAAAATATCTCTTCATTTTACCACTCGGTAATGCTATCATCAAACACTTTTTTATAGTGATAATCAAACTTCAAATCTTCTAAATCACCCATCACAGCACCAAAAGAAAAATTACCAAAATCTGTCAAATAAATCAAAGGGAACTCAGATTTACAATGAAGTTGCTAACCTTAGAATTCAATGCTTCGTTGGCTTCGATTATATTATGCTCTGCATAATGGAAACCAAAAAAATAAATAAATAAAATGAAAGAAGAACAAAGTTGAGCAAGAGATCAAGGATTTGAAAGAACTAAAGTATGTATCCAACTACAATCAAACATAAATGTAAATCAAAGCCCAAACTTATGTTGTAATTAAACAATTCTATTTTATTATGAATCTATATAACTTTTAATCTAATCATTAAGTCATCATCGCAAACTAATTAAACTTATATGAACCGTAAAATCATATACAATTCTTGAAGAAATAACAACTAAGAAAATAATAGCAGAAATAAAAAACTATCTCATTATCCCCACGGTTCAGTTGCTGCTATGCATGTGTTCTTATGATTTTAGTGACCTCAGTAACTAGTTCTGAGGCTACAATTTCATCATGCAGTGATGTGATTAAGAACCTAAAGTCTTGTGTGAGTTACTTCGTGAGTGAAAGTGGTAAACCACCAGGACCATGTTGCTTTGGCGTTAAAGCTCTTGCAGCTACTGCAGCAACCTCTGATGATAAGAAAACTGCATGCTAATACTAAATTTAAACTAATTATTTCAAGGTCACAAGTACTATTTAAGTTCAGCATGTTAATACTCACCAGATGAATGAAAAGATGATGTCTATCTTCAACTGGTTCTTATTTAAGTAGCTTCCATCTTCTAAATAGTTCCAAATCAATTTATCTTCATCACCTGCACATAAAACAACCTCATTGTTAACAATTTCATTGTTCTCTAAAGCAAATAACTTAACAAAGCACAAAAACATGTTTCAAGCTAATAAAAGAATTTGTTGATATATCTGCAAAAGAGATATGCGACATACAACAATGATTGAATAAATGCATAGACAAAAAAATAAGTATTCAAGCAATTCATCAAACACGTGCTATGCAAATCAGTAAAGCACCAACCGAGAGCATATTTACAAATCAAAACCGCAAAGAGAATGCAAATTTGTATACATGCATGTAAGAAAAAATCGAAGAAATTACATGAAGATCTTAGCCCCAATCTCTGCTAACAAGGAAGAAAATCAAAACCTAAAATTACAGAAATAGAAGTAGTAACAATTTGCAAAACAAAATATGAGTAATTAAAAGAAGAGAATGTGAATTTGTATATAAACCTATTTCAACGAAGATGGAGAAGGAGAAGCTTCACAGAGGTCAACACGGTGGAGCAGGAAAAATCACACAGCAGATCCATCAATTGAAGTGAAACGTTGATGGAGGAGATCGCAGCTGGAAGAAAAGCGTTGATGGAGGAGCTTGCCGCCAGAGGAGAGCCTCGTGGATGAGATTGCAGATCTCATGTTGCCATGGAGTTTCTTCTTGGTTTCTCACATTGCGATGGAGGTTTGATTAAATAGCACAACGTTTATTAATGAAATAGAAAAACTTTTTTACCAGTGAAGCAGGAGCAGGAGCAGGTAATGGCGTTTAAAACTGCCAAAAGCACAAAAAAAATGCTGCTTTCTACAAGCAAATTATGGCAGCCGCACAAACCGCCTCAAATATATGAATATAATGGCGGTTTTATAGAACCCCCATTATGTTGCTGCCATTTTATGCCTCTTTTTTTGTAGTGAAATGCCAGAAACACGTCACGAACTAGAGTTGAACGCCAAAAACATGTTACAACTTGGCGTTCAACTCCAAAAGAAGCCTCTGCACATGTAAACTTCAAGCTCAGCCCAAGCACACACCAAGTGGGCCCCGGAAGTAGATTTCTGCATCAATTACTTACTTCTGTAAACCCTAGTAGCTAGTCTAGTATAAATAGGACTTTTTACTATTGTATTTTCATCTTTGATTAGTTTTATGCTATCTTAGACTTTCATGGGGGCTGGCCATTCGGCCATGCCTGGACCATTATCACTTATGTATTTTCAAACGGTAGAGTTTCTACACTCCATAGATTAAGGTGTGGAGCTCTGCTGTTCCTCATGAATTAATATAAAGTACTACTGTTTTTCTATTCAATTCAAGCTTATTCCTATTCTAAGATATCCATTCGCACCCAAGAACATGATGAATGTGATGATTATGTGACGCTCATCATCATTCTCACCTATGGACGCGTGCCTGACAAACACTTCCGTTCTACATGCAAACAAGCTAGAATGAGTATCTCTTGGATATCTAATACAGAGGACCAAGTCTGAGATATTAGAATCTTCGTGGTATAAGTTAGAACCCATGGATGGCCATTCCTGAGATCCAGAAAGTCTAAACCTTGTCTGTGGTATTCCGAGTAGGATCCGGGAAGGGATGGCTGTGACGAATTTCAAACTCGCGAGTACTGGGCGTAGTGACAGACGCAAAAGGAGGGTGAATCCTATTCCAGTATGATCGAGAACCTCCAGATGATTAGCCATGCAGTGACAGTGCATCGGACCATTTTCACAAAGAGGATGGGAAGTAGCCATTGACAACGGTGATGCCCTACACAAAGCTTGCCATGGAAAGGAGTAGGATTGATTGGATGAAGACAGCAGGAAAGCAGAGGTTCATAGGAACGAAAGCATCTCTATACGCTTATCTGAAATTCTCACCAATGAATTACATAAGTACCACTATCCTATTTTATATTTTATTTATCTTTTACTTATCAATTCATAAAATCAGTTGAATCCGCCTGACTGAGATTTACAAGGTGACCATAGCTTGCTTCATACCGACAATCTCCGTGGGATCGACCCTTACTCACGTAAGGTTTATTACTTGGACAACCCAGTGCACTTGCTGGTTATTTGTACGAAGTTGTGAAACAAAATTAAGAATATGAACGTGCGTATGAAGTTTTTAGCGCCGTTACCAAGGAAGTAAAGATCACGATTTCGCACACAAACAGTCCAATAATGTTTAGATTCACGTCCAATAGAACATCTATAGATACTAATAGAACATCTATACATACGTATGGCATCAATAGTCCAATAATGTTTACGTTTAGGTTCGGATGGATGCTCAGATATAGTTGGAGCAACTGATGATGGCTCAAAAGAATTTGAAGCTGCCGACTTGTCTCGGGATGAACTTGCAGCTGCTGCCAACTTGTCTCGGGAGGAACTTACAGCTGCCGACTTGTCCCGGGAGGAATTTGAAGCTGCCAACTTGTCTCGGGAGGAATTTGCAGCTGCTGCCGACTTGTTTCGGGAGGAGTTTGCAGCTGCTGTCAACTTGTCTCGGGAGAAATTTGTAGCTGCCAATGTGTCTTAGGAGGAATTTGTAGCAGCTGCGGACTTGACTTATGATGCATTTGAAGCTGCCAACTTGTCTTGTGAAGAATTTGCAGCTGCTGCTGCTTTAAGTAGATTCTTATACCTCTTTTGCTTTGGCATATCTACATAATAGATCAAATCAATAATTAATAAATATAGAATAAAATGTGCATCAAGATTAAAAGAATAGACCCTGTAGCTAAGTTGGTGAAATAATTTAATTTTCAAGCAAATAATTTAATTTTATTAAGTCGTGCATATAGATTAAAAGCCGTTTCAAGCAAATAATTTAATTTTGTTAATATGCGCTACTATATTAGTCCTACTAACATTAGTTGATCTCACAGGAACACCAAAATAATAGTTGGAAATAAAACAATTAATAAGTATATATAAAATGTGAATTATAACTAAATGAAAACTTAAATATAAATTTCATACCATAAATTAATTTAACCTACTAACTATTCTGACATGTGTTCGTCTTCTCCAATGTCATCATCTAGTAGTTCATCATCTACCTCATCTCTTAACAATGATAAATTATCACCATTTTCAAATAAAGAATCCAAGTTTTGCTCTAACCATGGCTTATTCTCGCATGCTTCATCATCTTCATTTCCCCCATATCATATGAGTCTCTTGGCTTCAAATGCACGACAACACTCCAATCTTTATTCACTTCATCATTGACAAAATACACCATTCGAGCTTCTGAGGCTTCAATATATGGATCATCCTCCTCTCGGTCACCACTGTGTATTACTCGTAAAAAATTAACAGAAGTAAAACCTCAACTATCCTTTCTACAGCCCCATTCTCTAGTGGTGTCAGCCCATTTACATTTGAATAAAGTAACCCAAAATCGGCCATTGTATTTTAGTTCTATAATATCTTCTAATTTGCCATAATATGACAAATCAGCATTCTTAACATTAGCGTCACTAGCGCTAGCAACACAAGGAGTTGAAGACATTAAGAAAACTCCACTATTCTGGGTCTTTAACCCATTATCTCGATTGGTAGTTCGAAAGGAGAACCCATTGATACTAAATGTAGAAAACCTCTTGGCATATCGTGATGGACCCCTTGCTAAGTATCTCAAATCCTCATGCACAGTATTCATAATGTCTGGGTTCATAAGCTATTATGATAGAACAACATATTAGCTATTATATCCACAAATACTGCTCAATATTAGCAAAAAATTATCACTTTTCTATTTACCTGCGTAGGAAACCAAGTAACAAAATCTTTATTGACTCTTTTTTCTATCTCTACATTTGAAGGCCTTCTACCCTTAGATCATCTTCATACAAAATCTTCGAAGTCACTGTCAGATATGAAAGTTTAACTCTAACCAAACAACTATTTTCAAGTAAATAAAAAACATGTACGCAAATCCTTATGTACTTACTCAATGAACGGTTTCACATATAGACAATTTAGAACCACATAGTGATGTGCTTGTTTTTTTTCCATAGGTGACAACTCAAATACTGTGAAAGCTCCCTTAGAGTTACTCATTTGTGGAAAAAGTGAATCAACATGTGTATTATAATTACCATCCGGACGATCATCAACACGTGGTGGCCTATTAAATCTTGTCTCAATCCCTTCTAAGTATCGAGAGCAAAATGTAAGAGCTTCTTCAGCCACATATCCCTCAATTATAGAACCTTCTGATTTAGCTTTGTTTCGTACATAGGACTTTAAATGTCCTAAATACCTAGTTTGTATAATTGGCTTTAGTAAGCAAGATATAACTAAGTGACAGGTTAAATGAACAACGATTGAAAAGAGATATTTACCTCTCAATAGGATACATCCACCTATAGTGTACTGGTCCTCCAAGTTTTGCTTCATCAACTAGATGACAGGTTAAATGAACCATGATTGTAAAGAAAGAAGGAGGGAACAACATTTCTAAATAACAAAGGGTAAGAATTATTTGAGGTTGGAGCTTCTCAAGTTCAGTAAGACTGAAGCTTTTAGAGCACAGCTGTTGAAAGAATGAAGACAATTCTATTAGCACTACAGTAACTTTATCTGGTAGCACATTACGTATGGTAATGGGTAATAGTTGCTACATAAAGACGTGGCAATCATGGCTCTTCAATCGAGAGAGCTTTCTTTGTTTCAGGTCAACATACCGTGATATATTACTCGAGAGACCATCTAGTACTCTAATATTCTTTATAGTACGCAAGAATATATCTTTCATAGAATTTGACATTGTGAACAAAGATGGATGATATCTCCCATTTTCATCTGGCCATAAATATTTTCTTATACCCATTTCTTTAAGATCCTTACGAGCTTTGAGATTATTCTTTGACCTTCCAGTCTCATTGAGCAAAGTGTATAACACATTGTCGCAAAAATTCTTTTCAATATGCATAACATCTAGATTGTGGCGCAATAAGTTAGACTCCCAATAAGGAAGATAAAAAAATATGCTTTTCTTCCTCCACATCCCCGATTCATCTTCTTCTTCAACAACTTTTTGTCGAGTCCTTTTACCTTTACTTGCCTGTAGTTCCTTTCCGAATGAAACATTGATCCCTTCAAGTTGTTCCAATATTTCTAACCCTGTTAGTGCTGCTGGAGAATCCCTCAACTCAACTTTTCCATTAAATTTTGCACAACTTAGCCTAAGCTTATGACCCCTTTCTAAGAAACGGCGATGTCCCAAAAAATACTATTTTTCACCATGCTTTAATCTATATGAATCAGTGTTGAAGTTACATGTGGGACAAGCATATTTACTGTGTACGTTCCACCCAGATAAGTTACCAACGCCTGGAAAATCACTAATTGTCCACATTAATGTTGCTCGCAATGTAAACATTTCATTCTTGAACCTATCTAATGTTTGAACACATCATGCCACAACTCTTTTAACTCTTTGATAAGAGGTTGTAAGTATATGTCTATGTTGTTCTCCGGCATTTTCTCTCCAGGAATAATCATTGACAAGATAAGTGATGTTGGCTTCATGCACTCCCACAGAGGTCGGTTGTATGGAATAAGCACCACTGGCCAAATGCTATAGTTTGTATGCAAAGCTCCAAAAGGGTTGAATCCATCAGCTGCAAGACCAAGACGTACATTTCGAGGATCTTCGGCAAACTTATCATGAAGTAAATCGAATGTCTTCCAAGCTTCAGAATCCTACGAATGCCTCATCTTAGAATCTTTCTTTTCTGCCGAAGCATGCCATCGCATTGATTGTGCAGTCTTAGAACACATGAATAATCATTGAAGTCTCGGTTTTAGTGGAAAGTATCGTAAGATCTTTGCCGGTTTTTGCTTTTTAGAATCGCTCCATTTAGATGTCTTGCATCTTTTGCATTCTTGCAAATCTTCATCCTCCCCCCAATATAACATGTAGTCATTAGGGCAAGCAGGTATCTTGGTATAATTAAGCCCTAGTTTGTTTATGGTTTTCTTGGTCTCATAGAATGTATTTGAAATCTTCGCATTTCCAAAAGCATCTTTTATTAACTTGAGGATTTCGGTCATGGCTTTGTCGCTTATTCTGTACAAGCACTTTATGTGATACAGACTAATTAAGAAAGACAATTTTGAAAACTTTGTGCACCCTTCATACAATTGCTCATTACCATCTTCCAACAACTTGTAAAATTTTACATTTTCTCCATTGTGCTCTTCGTTTTCTGCATCTTCTATGTTGTCTTCATCTCCATCTCCATCTTCATTCAAGTCAGGTCCAGCAACTCCAAACGCGTCATTAAGCATTATTACCATTGGATGTTGAGATGTTGAATCATCTTGTACAATTTGACTAGTTTGATGAGCTTGTGACCCAACTCCAACTACTTCTTCACCATGCCAATACCAAACTTCGTAGTTTTCTGGAAATGGCTTGACTATTAAATGTTCAAAAACTTTTTCTCTTGTTTGCCACTTGCCAAAACCACACACCGGACAAGGGCATTTAATCTGACAACCCCCGAGATATCGATGCTCAAGCGAAATCCAAAAACTTGTTTAGACCATTTTTATACTCGTGCGTGTTTCGTGATTTTCAATCCATGACTTATCGATTGACATGACTAAGAGGGACTACAAATAGGAATATTAAAAAATCTATTCATTAAAAATCTCTCTCTCTCTCTCATATTAACTAGGCAACTAACTAGTATATATCACCAGGCACTACTATAAAAAGAAATTCTTGTATTTGCAAATTAGATATCAAACAAATACTTAAATAGTATTCTAAAAGAAATTATAAAAAAATTATAATTACCTCTTTCAAATGATAATTTTGTGACTGTAACAGTGGCTTTGTGAATTTTTCCTTCTCAAGTAGTTGTATATATGCAAATTAATTTTTTTCTACAAGATAAAAAGAAACAAAAAAATAAATAGAACAAATATATTATTCTCAAATTCGTATAAAACTCATATTATATTAACTAACTAACTAAAAAGAGAGCAAAACAACAACAACAACAACAACAACAACAACTATTATTATTATTATTATTATTATTATTATTATTTTAGTAATAACAATAATTATCCTATTTTTAATTTACGTTTTGGGCTATTATTATTATTATTATTATTATTATTATTATTATTATTATTATTATTATTATTATTGTTATTATTATTATTATAGTAATAACAATAATTATCCTATTTTTAATTTACGTTTTGGACTCAGTTATATAAATCAAGAGAGGATTGCCAAAGTTAGCAAAAGCAAATGCAAAACAAAACTGATAAGCACATACCAAAAGTAAGAAAAATAAAATCTTTGCACCAAATCACCCCTTGAATGACTCAAGAAATAGTAGCAAACATGAAAGCAAAGACAAAAGGAGATTGAGAATGAAGAACACAGACCTGAACACGAGGAATTGAGAGAGAGAGAGAGAGATGGAGAAAGTGAAGGATGAAGAGATGAGAGAATGGAATGAAAGTATATGAAGATGGTATTGGTTATCATATATTAGATCCATATATAGCATGGTTAAAAACGATATTAAAAACTTACTTAAATATTATTCTAAAAGAAAATATAAGAAAATTATAATTACCTCTTTCAAATGATAATTTTTCTTCTTTTTTCTTTTCCAGCAAATATTAAAACTTGAAGCTTTCAAAGTAAAGTAGCTAGCAGCAAGAATTGAAGAAAATCTAAAACCTGTTTCACGTGAAAATAGATTAGTAGTGTGGGTGAGAATTATTACAGTAATTAATTAAACATACAAAGATTTTAAATTATCCAATAAGTGAAAATATTGGTACTTTTGTAAAAAATAAAATAAAATACTGTCAGCTGAATGGAGAAGAAAGGAATGGAAAACGAAGAGAGATTTTGAGGTATGAAGAATAAAATAGCAAATAATAATAAGCATACACAATTTCAGAATCCTAACTCATGAATGCCAGAACAATATAAGCACATTGAGTAATTAACTTAAGCATTCAACAATTGACTTGCAAAGCTAAGTGCTAAAAGCTAAGTGCTGCAACACCACCTCCATCCACATGTTTAACAGCTAAGATCTCATCTCCATTTTTCATCTTGAGCTGGAGTGCATTAACAGTTAAAATAAGATCAGTTAACAACGTAGTATAGCACAGTACTAAACACAAATTTCTTATATTCATTTACAGCATAATTTAGTGTATTTTCAGAACATGCTTAACTATTTATTTTAATCTGTGAAGGTTATTAAGCCACCACAACAAATAAAAGGTCCTCCTTGTTAATTGTCTCATGACAAAAAACATATATATAATTTACACAGTACATATACATTAGGAGAAATAAAGTTATATAAAGAATCAAATAATTTAATAATGCAAAATATCTCTATTTTAGAGCCAAACTTGTTTTATTTTCTTTTTATCTAAAATCTCAAAATCAGAGAATACAGATGCAAACAGATTTTCTCACCATGAATATCTATGCCATAATATATGAAATGAAAATAAAAAGGAAAGTGTGAAAGAGGAAAGATTTTGGTTTTTAAGTCCAGCTATGTTATCTAAACAAGAAAAATGAAAAACAAAGTAGATTCCATGCAGAATATCTTATTAAAATATCATGCACCACAACAAAACCACATTTTCCAGAGAAGGGGAAAAAATAAAGGTAATTGGTATTTAGAATCTAACCTCACCACCTGTCTGAAGTCAAGAATCCATAGGTGATTTTACTTTTGTAAGATTTATGCTCCTCACAACACTATACTTTTTTTACCTCATCTGTTGTTGTACTTTATGAAGTAAGAACAACCTTAGCTAAGCCTGTGCTCTTAATTTTTATTTTGATTTGGTTGATGTGTGCGTGCAATAGATATAAAAAATAGCAAGTTTGCCAAAGGCTTCAAAATGAAAGAAAGTTGTCAATGCAGCAACTTATATTTTTTGTGTCTCTGGGTACTACACTATTGTAACATTTTCTTTTACTATTAAATAAACAGTGGAGTGGAAGAAACTGAGGCCTAGCATAAGCAAGTTTTTATGTCATTTATTGTTGATTTTTATGAAAAACAACTCCAAGTTAAGCTTAAACTCTTATTCTTAATTTTTCTTTCCATTTGGTCAATGCATGCAATACATATAATAAACAGAAAGTTTGCCAAAGACTTAAATACTGCAACTAATTTCTTAGTGAACTCAATCACTTGTTAAATTGAGCAGGAGAAAATTAAAATCACTAATTAAAACTCCTTTTTCATATCTTAATTACACTTTATTATGCATTTTTAATAAATAGTTTAGAAAGAACTAAAGCTAATCCAAACACAAATATTACAATATTAAACTAAGAAAGAAGTCCAATGCAGTTAAACTTCCTGAAACATGCAAAAATGGATTTCATACACAGTAAGTGATAGTTACCAATTTATCAAAGAAAAGTTCGTGAGCCATTTTGCAATAGAAAGCTGAATTCATTTAGTTTTATCAAAAGTATAGCTATTCAATTCACCTATCCTTATGAAAGAAGAAAATTAGACTGCATTTCAGAAATGAAGTCTTTCTGTGTGTTAGATTGTTGCTGCATACCTTTTCTTACTTTGCTCATTGGATTCAAGTGTGAAAGTAAAAGTAGTTACTTGGACACAAAAAAACCAACAAGGCTTCTCAATGATTTTTTTTGTTTTGGGATTAAAGAGAAAATTAGACAGTAGAGGAGGAATACAAAGGACAACAGATTCTCTTCACAAAAATGAGCAATCAGAAGAAAGGGTCATCTAAGAAGTAAATAGCAGAGAGCAAAAGTCAAAGATAGTAAGCTCAATGAATTTGCAAACTCAATTTCACATAAACATCAAGCTAAAGTAAACAATAATAAAAACAAGTTATACCTCTCCAGTAAATTGCACAGTTGTAACTTATTGCCAATCCCAGAGGTACCTTCGAAGACCTAATCAATGTAGCAAAATAGTGAATAAACTTCATCCCAGTTTTCTCAATAGCACATGCATAATGGAGTTAGGCAGTAACCACTCACCTGAACAACAGCTTTCTCAATCAAATTGCTCTTCGTTACTTTCAAAAGTTTCTTCCGAACCCTAAAAGTTTCTTCCGAATCAAAATAGGCACTAGATCTAAGAAGACATTGGCACTAGATCTGAGAAGACATTGGCACTACCTCAACTGCAAATCACATAAAGCAAAAGCTACTAAAGACATTGGCACTAGATCTGAGATCGGGGAAAGAGAGAGAGAGAGAGAGAGAGAGAGAGAGAGAAGAGGAGGTCAGGTTACAAAAATAACCTCGCCAGCTTTGCAAGCAGTGTCGACGGCAGATGTGAGGAAGGAAGATCCAAGATCCAAGATCTGAGATCGTCTGGTTGAACAGTAA
Source organism: Arachis ipaensis (assembly GCF_059453495.1). NCBI lineage: Eukaryota > Viridiplantae > Streptophyta > Magnoliopsida > Fabales > Fabaceae > Arachis > Arachis ipaensis. The sequence goes on from NC_142443.1 coordinate 56,171,060, forward strand.
ATTACACGGAGGAGACGAAGGAGAGAAAGAAGGGAGATCGAGAGCGCCGTATGAGATGTGTTTTGTTTAATGAGCTAGGGTTGCAGTTTTTTTGTTTTATATACGTGTGAAAATGGCGGTTCAAAACCACCATAATCACCAGAACCGCCACCAAACACAGGTATTTATAGCAGCAACCAAAAATGCCATAATGTCCGGATATTACGGCGGTTCTTTAAAACTTCCGTAATATTAATGCCATTTTAAACCCTTTTTTTTGTAGTGTGTCACGTGCGAACATCGACGCGTACGTGTGGGTCACGCGTACGCATCGCTTGGCTTTTTGCTATCCACGCGGACGTGTCATGTCACGTGTACACGTTGCCATGCGACTTCAATTCCACGCGTGCGCGATGCTACGCGCGCGCGTCGGTGAATGCATCCCAAATCCTTGATTCCCCATGATTTCTCCACTTGCATGCTTTTCTCTTCATTCTTTTGATCCATTCCTAGCCTTTTCAACCTGAAATTACTTAACAAACACATCAAGGCATCTAGTGGAATCAAAGGTGAATTAAAATTAGCAAATTAAAGGACTAAAAAGCATGTTTTCACACTTAAGCACAAATTAAGAGAAAATCATAAAACCATGCTATTTCATTGAATAAATGTGGGAAAAATGGATAAAATTCACCTAAATTAAGAGAAAATTATAAAACCATGCTATTTCATGTCCTCATGCTTAATCAAGAAAGAGACAAGGGGTACTATCATTTATTCAATGTAAACTAACTAGATGCAACCTATCTATATGCAACTATCTAAATGAATGCAACTACTTGGTCAAAATAAATCAATTTCCAAGAATACATATATGCACATGAGGGCTAAAGGTATTAACAACCAAGCCAAACCACAATTGAATTGAGTTATTAAAGATTATACAAACTTGCAAGAAAAGTGATGATTCTAGATGAAAACATGTAATTGAGCAATCGAACACCGGATGTGTATCCGCTCTAGTCGTTCAAGTGTATAGGGTTGATTCACTCAATTCTCCCCTAATCATGCTTTCCAAGTTTTGTTTTTTATCTAACAATCAACAATTATTTCATGTATGCATACAAATATCATGAGGACTTTTCATAAGGTTGTAATGGGGCTAGGGTCAAGGTAAAGATGCATATGGTCAAGTGGACTAGAATTTGAATCTTTGATTAACCGAAACTTCCCACCTAACCTATGTAACAACCTATACAATTCTAAACAAACCTAACTATCCATTATCCTCACTTTTTCACATACTCATGCATTCTCTTTTTGATTACAACTCATATGCATTGATTATTATTGGACTTCACTTTGGGACATTTTGTCCTCTTTTTATTACTTTTCTTTTTCTTTCCTTTTCTATTTTTTTTCTTTTGATATATATACATATCTCTTTTTTATTTATTTTGTATATATCTTTTTTTTTCTTTTTGCAATATAGTATATAGAAAAGTATCAATGCATATGGTTTTACATTTAATTAACACATGAGTATGTACCCAATTCCCAATATTTTTAATAAAAATACAACACACATCTTTTCCCAACCAATGTCCCAAGTTTTCCCACACTTGAATGATACACACTCACTAGCCTAAGCTAATCAAAAATCCAAATTAAGGACATTTTTCGTTTTTTGCTTTAAGGCTTGTAATGTGCTGATATTAAGAACAAAGTGGGTTAATCGTAGGCTCAAAGTTGGCTAATAATGGAAGATAAAAAGTAAGGCTATTTGGGTAAGTGAGCTAATTGAAACAATAGCCTCAATCATATAAATGCATGTATACACAAAATAATGGACATAAAGAATCAAACAAATCAAAGATCACAATCATAGAAAGAGAATAGTACACACAAGAAGGAAAATAAGTGGTTATAAGATGTAACCACACAATTAGGCTCAAAACTCACAAGCTTGTGTTCTTAGCTCAAAACATGTTCCACAAGATATAATTCCAGCAAGTTCAATGAAAAATTACTCAAATCAATTGAGGTGCCACATAGATAAATTTCTTGGACAATTTCATTATATTGACTAAGCTTATTATACATATATATGAAAAAAATAAGAAAATGCAAGAAAAAAAAATCCTAAAAGACCTAAAAAAATGAAATGCAAAAGTGTTGGGATTAAAAATTTGTCATCCAAAAACGCCGACTGGTCGGACGACCTCCCCACACTTAAAAGTTTGCACCGTCTTCGGTACATCTAAAGATGAGCAAGGGGGTACGGCGACTCTCCGGATTGCCACCTTCAGCTGGTGGATCAATCGGTGATGCGTATTCTTTCTTCCGCTTCTATTTTTGCTTATAATGATTCATCCTGAAAATAGCAGACAGGATAGTAAGAAAAATAAATTCAAAAGCAAGGAAGCATACATTGTTGGAATGAGGGAAAACCACTAGAGTGGAGTGAGTGAATTAGTGTGACATTTATGAAAATAGGTAGATGGGTTCTAAATTGCGTGCCATTTAGAACACACACTAGTATAAGAAGCTATGTCACAAAAGAAACATGCACTTCACTCATTCTAGTGTGCTTGAAATACTCTAAACTTGTAGGTTAAAACGACCAAACAAGCAATAAAGAAGCATGAAAGCATTCAAGCCAAAAATAGATGGATGCATATGATCAAGAAATACAATGCATTGAGATAAATGCACATCATCCATCATCAAGGAATTGCCTAATCATAGAAAAGAGTTCAAATCACATGGTGGCCAAATCATGCAATTCGAAAGGTTGAAGACTCATTAAAGGCAATTCTCATGTACTTGGTATTCACAAAATGAAGCATGAAGAACTCAAAACCAAGTAACAAATTATAACCTCAATAATGAACCAACAATGAATATTAAAAATAATTATGCTAAAATAGCATTCGGTTAATAATAAGCAGCAATATATAGTAAACAAAATCAATAATCCAACACTTATCATGAAAAATAGAAAATTAAACAAAAATTAAACTAACCAAACAACTAACTAACTAAAAGAAATGATTATAGAGGGTGTTTTGTAGTGTTGGATGATGATTGAAGGGTGGAAAGAAAAGAGAATAAGAAAGAAGAAGTAAAGAAATGGAAAGAAGAGAAGAAAAGAAGTGTGTGAAACAAGGCATTCCACGCGTGCGCGTAAGGTGACGCGTGCACGTGGTGATGGTGAAATGGGAGCGACGCGTACGCGTGGGTCATGCGTACACATGCATGGCAAATTAGAGAGGCGACAAGTACGCGTGAGGTGACGCGTACGTGTTGGTTGGCTTGTGCCTCAGGCATAAATTTGGCATGAAGTAGGCACAACTCTCTGGTTTTTGGCTGGAAGGTGAAAATTTTGAATCCACGCGTACATGTAGGTGATGCGTGCGCGTGGATGGTCGAAAAGCTTGGGGTCACGCGTATGCATGGGGCACACGTACGCGTGGGTTGGTGCTCTGTTTTTCAAAATTTTTCCAAGTTCTTGCACCAAACCAAGCATTTCAAACCTCCAAACAGCTACCAAAACATCAGAAAACCTTATTTAACCTATTAGACTACTAACTAAACTCAACAAACTAATCAAAACATGAAATTAAACTAATTACCAATATGTACAAAAGAGAAAAATGAAAAGAGTTTACCATGGTGGGGTGTCTCCCACCTAGCACTTTTATTTATTGTCCTTAAGTTGGACTTATGGGGAGCTCCTCATCAAGGTGGCTTGTGCTTGTATTCATCTTGGAACATCCACCAATGCTTGAATCTCCAATAAGCTCCATTCTTCAAAATTAATAACTCCAAGCCTTGATGGAGTTCGTCGTAAGCTAAGGGCTCCCAAAGTTGATCCTTATGTATTCCCGGATCCCATATCTTATTTCTACACCCATCTTCAAGTTGATCATCATTGTTCCATTTGGGTGCCAAGCAGGATGAATTCTCAATGAAGTGCCAAATTCTTCTTCTAGACCCATCTAATTGAGCACTAACCAAACTTTTGCATCTAATCCTTGAAGTATCAACCAAAATGAGCCTTGATTTACAACGCCAACCATGAGACATTCTTCTCTTACGCTTCATCCAACAAAGTTCCCTAAGTTGACCATCCGTTTCGAGTAAACCATACTCAAGTGGGACCATAAAGCTAATAGAGATGACTTTTACCCACTCAAGTGTAGGAGAAGATGACAACCTAGGTGAAGAAGCTTCTAAGGATCTTGACAAAACATATTTAACTCCCTTCCTTCTTTTTCTAAGGACCTTCACCTCTTCACGAGAATTATCAATTTCAATCCTTTGTTCATAAATTTCATCCAACGCTTCTCCATCACTCAAATTATAAATGGGAGGATGAGACAAATCTACCTCCACAATACTTTCAAATTCACTGGGAGAAGGTTCTTCAAGTTCAAAGGATTCACCACCAAGAAGGTTTGATGCATGATCTTTATCACCAAGGAAACTCAATTCTTGCTCTATCCCGTCCAATTCTTCATATGGAATATGCTTTGGAGGATGTGCACTTTCCTCCTTAACATCAACTTCAATCTTCTTGGAGGGATTTTCTATGATTCTAGATTCCCATGGAGGTTTCGCATCTCCTAAGTCTTCAACCACTTCTTCCTCTTCTTTAACAATCATAGCTTCCTCCAATTATTCTAAAACAAAGCAACATTCCTCATTTTCCACCGGAGTTTCTAATCTCTCCTTCATGCTATGCTCTTTAATTGATTCTCCACATATGGCCATGGGAGTTTCTTGAGTGCTCAAACATTGGGAGGCTAATTGGTTTACCACCTCTATTAAGGCGGTCATGAATTATAGTGCCTCCCTTTCCATTCCTCTTTGTTCTTGAAGTAACAACATGAGAAAATCATCCATTGGGGCTTGGGGTGGATAGGAGGGTTCATTAATTTGGAGAAAGGGTTCATAATAGGGAGGTGGTTTTTCTTGGTAAGGGTATGGAGGTGGTGTGTATGGAAATTGTGGTCCTTGGGAGTAATTGTATTGGAATGTGGGTGGTTCTAAGGGTTTTCTCTCATAATGATCACAAGGATGAGGTAAAGGTGATTGGTTATATGATGGATAAGGGTCATAGAAAGATATTTGGTGTAAAGGGGCTTGTGAGTATGGTTGAGGGCTATATTGAGGATGAGACTCATAGACATGTGGTGATGGTTGTTAACAAGTACAATGAAGACTAGCACATCCACTAGATTGATATGCATTAGGATTGGAGTTATACCTATATGAGACCGGAGGAGGTTGTTGCCAAGAAGGTTGAGCATATGTGATGAGTCCATATTTTTCGATATATTTTAGCTTGAATTGAATGGATTCTAGCATATGAACTCACATTTAAGCACCAAAATAGCATACTTTTGTGTTTGATCCCTAATTTGATTATAAATGTGAAAACATGCATTTTAATGCTTGGATTAGTGATTTTTTATTCCACTTTTGTGTCATTCGATGCCGTGATATGGTTTGTGAGTGATTTCAGGCCTTAGAGGCAAGAATGGATGGCCAAAAGTGGAAGAAAGCATGTACAAGGGAGAAAACATGAAGAAAACAAGGAAAAGTACACACAGCGAAGTGTGCGTGTGCACAAGCACCTGTGCGTACGCACGGGTCAATTTTCAGCCCCGTGTGCGGATGCACACGTCTGTGCATCTGCACAGGTCCCTGCACGTGATTGCATTAATGAATCATGTGCTGCACGAATTTGAAGGCCTCTTGGCCCATTTTGGAAGGCTGGAATGCTGTTTTGGAGTGCTATATGAAGGAGAATTCATCACTTATCAAAGGGGGACACATTGGAGCACAATTTTAGATAGTTTTTCATAGTATTAGGAGTAGGAGTAGTGTAGAGTAGAAAGCTCTCCTAGGGTTTATGTAGTTTTCTTGTAGCATTTTATAGCAAGCTTAATTTTGGATTTTGCCTCTTTGATTGTAAGTACTCTAAATTTCCTCTTTAATTACATTGTCTTTACTTTCATTTCCTTTTGGTTCAAGTTACTTGTTCATATTTGTAATTTTGTGTTTCTTGAAGTTTTGATCAATGAATTTTATGTTTCATGCTTCCTTTATGCTCGATTGCTTGTTTATATTTGGTTTTGTTGATAGTTGGTTATAGTTTTCCATTTTACTTTGCAATTCTCCATGTTTTACTTTTATGCACACAATGTGTTTGTGAAAATGCCAACCTTAGATTTTGAGTAGATTTTCACACCTTGACTTGTGGTTTGAGTTCCTAGGATACTAGAGTCATAATGTCTAATATTTAGTGGTAATTCTTGGGTAGTTAGTTGACTCTTGTTTCCATTAACGCTAGCTTTTTATCAATTAGTTTGGTAAGTTAGCTAGGAGTTATGGATTATGGTCAATTATACTTGCTTGACTTACTCCTCGATGGGTGGGGTTAACTAGGCGAGATTGACTCATCATAATTATCATAGTTGTGGTTATAGCAATGATAGGATTCTTAGACTTTCACTCCCAAGTCAAGGCTTTTCATGCATTTATAGCATTTTCACTAGTTTTGATCTCATTTTCTTGTTACTTGCATTAACTACAATTTTGCTCATTACTTAGTTCTTTGATTTCTCAAGTTCTTTTAAACTTCCATTTCTTGATTTCAAAACCCCCTTTTTGCCCCCGTAACAACCAAAAGTTTATGGCATTCCGTTTGTATTCCTAGGGAGAACAACCCGAGGTTTAAGTACTCTCGGTTTATATGTTTTGTATTGAATTCATTATTTGATCTTGAGAATTCATTGTTGGTTTGGACTATGCTACTAACGAATTAAATCTTGTCTTTGATTGATTCCGAAGCATACAAGAATTCTCTTGTATCAATATGCTTGAGGCTCCTCTCACCTTTGATTGTTCCATCCTTGATGCATGTTCTCATTATAATCTCCACTTCCTACAACATAGTTGTTACCAAACTCATAGCCAAAGGGGTGAGAATTCTTGGTGAAAAGACAAAATAAAGACAAAAGCTAACAAGAATTAATGAGACAAAGTTCTAAGACTAACAAAAACTAATCAAACAAGCAAAAGACAAACATATTCACAATATTCACATATACACAATAACCAATAACTAGGCACATATTTGCAATTCCCCGGCATCGGCGCCATTTTAATACGCGATATTTTGTTGGTATAGAATTTTACCAAATAAATTCGTCATGAGTATAGTCTAAACCAACAAGCTATAACGCATCAAACATAGAAAATGTGTGTCCACAATTCAAATCAATAACTGAGAGTATTAGTCCTGAGTCGTTCTCCCTAGGAGTTGCCTTAAGGTGCACATCATTGATTAGGGATTCTCTTGGTGTTTAGAGATTGAATATGAGAAATATGAATAGACTTGAATTAAAACAATGAACAAATAACAATGAGACTAAGGGACACAAGAACTTGAAATCAAGCAAGAGTGAATGACAATCAATCAATATAAAAGCCTTGGCTAGGGATGGGAATTGGAATTCCTATCATCATTATCTCCATCAATTGTGACATCAATTGGCTATTGCTCCACTTAGTTAACCTCTAATTATGAAGAAAAGTCAAGTGGAGATAATCAATTTGAGTCCACAAGTCCTAGTCAAATCCTAGAGAGAGACTAGAGTTAGTGTCATTCAAATCAATTAGCAATTTCCAATTGTCAATCAACAAAAGACCTTGACAATTCAAGTGTCTCCAATTACCCAACCCCTAAGCCAAGAGTGAAAATCTACTCCATAGCTATAATTGACATTTTCTCAAGCATTTGGTGAGCAATAATGGAAGACATCATGAAATTGAGAAGAGAATTTGAATTAAAGCTTTCTATTACAAACAATTAACAACAATCAAGCAATTAAAAACAATGAACATGAAATTCCTCAATGCATTAATAGAAATCAAAGTAACAAGGTCTAGATCCAAGATCTACAATGCTAGAGTAACAAGAACACTAAATTGAAAGTAGAAGAAGAAGATCTACAATCTTGAGCAATGTAAAATTGAATCAAATTCAGATCTAACCAAAGGATCCAAGTGCAATTGGAGTTGAGAAAGCCAAAACCTAGAGAGAAGTTCGAGTTTCTCTCTCTAGAAATATAACCTCCAAAATTAACTAACTAAAAGTGTGTAAAAAGTGTGAATCCCCCTCAATCCTTGGTCCTTTATGTCTTTTCCCGCCAGAATTCTGCTCAAAACTGAGCCTGGAGCTCCCCTGAAATCGCCAGTCACGTTTTCACTAAAGAAGTCACGTGCCGTGCGTCACGCGTACGCGTCGATAGGATTTATGATCCACGTGTATGCGTCAGTTACGTGTACGCGTCGATGAGATTTTTCCCAGCCACGCGAATGCGTCCCTTTTTGCGCACCAATCCAAATCCAAGCTCCCACGCGTGCGCGTCGACTACGGGTGCGCGTTGATGCCAATGCTCCAAAACCCCATTTTTCATGCTCCTTCCACTTATGCAAGCTTCCTTTTCCTCTTCTAGGCCATTCTTGCTCCTATAAACTCTGAAATCACTCAACAAATAGATCACGGCATCGAATGGTAATAGAGAGAGATCAAAATATAGCCTATTTAGGGCCTAAAAGGCATGTTTTCAACCATCAAGCGAAATTAGGAAGGAAACACAAAACCATGCATTTTATATGGATAAGTGTGATAGAATGTTGATAAAATCCTCTTAATTACGCACAAAATGTACCAGAAATAATGGTGCATCAAATCTCCCCACACTTAAACCAAGCATGTCCTCATGTTAAAGATTGAAAGACCAAAGAACATACGAGAAGGAGTTCATTGATATGCAATTTACCTATATGCATGCAACTAATGCAAATGTATCTATCTACTTGGTCAAAGGTGAATCAAACTTCCAAGAATATGTATTTGAGCACATAGGGCCAAAATGACAAAAATAATTCATGACTCTACCAATTCAAACATCAAAGTGGAGTGTATATAACTTGCATGAAGAAAGCTCGTGAAAGCCTGTGATGAGCGGATAATTTATACGCTTTTTGGCAATGTTTTTAGTATGTTTTTAGTAGGATCTAGTTACTTTTAGGGATATTTTCATTAGTTTTTATGTTAAATTCACATTTCTGGACTTTACTATGAGTTTGTGTGTTTTTCTGTGATTTCAGGTATTTTCTGGCTGAAATTGAGGGACTTGAGCAAAAATCAGATTCAGAGGTTGAAGAAGGACTGCTGATGCTGTTGGATTCTGACTTTCCTGCACTCAAAGTGGATTTTTTGGAGCTACCGAAATCAAAATGGTGCGCTCCCAATTGCGTTGGAAAGTAGACATCCAGGGCTTTCCAGCAATATATAATAGTCCATACTTTGGCCGCGTTTAGATGACGTAAAAGGGCGTTGAACGCCAGTTCTACGCTGCTGTCTGGAGTTAAACGCCAAAAACACGTCACGAACCAGAGTTGAACGCCAAAAATACATTACAACCTGGCGTTCAACTCCAGAAAGAGCCTCTGCACGTGTAACATTCAAGCTCAGCCCAAGCACACACCAAGTGGGCCCCGGAAGTAGATTTATGCATCAATTACTTACTTCTGTAAACCCTAGTAATTAGTTTAGTATAAATAGGACTTTTTACTATTGTATTAGACATCTTTGGTCTCAGTTTTAATCCATTGTTCATCTTAGGAGACTATTGATCACGTTTAGGGGGCTGGCCTCTCGGCCATGCCTGGACCTTTCACTTATGTATTTTCAACGGTAGAGTTTCTACACTCCATAGATCAAGGTGTGGAGCTCTGCTGTTCCTCAAAGATTAATGCAAAATACTACTGTTTTTCTATTCAACTCAATTTATTCCGCTTCTAAGATATTCATTCGCACTTCAACATGAATGTGATGAACGTGACAATCATCATCATTCCCCCACGAACGCGTGCCTGACAACCACTTCCGTTCTACCTTAGATTGAATGGATATCTCTTGGATATCTAATACAGGGGACCGAGTCCGAGTTATTAGTGTCTTCGTGGTATAAGTTAGAACCCATGGATGGCCATTCTTGAGATCCGGAAAGTCTAAACCTTGTCTGTGGTATTCCAAGTAGTATTTGGGAAGGGATGGCTGTGACGAGCTTAAAACTCGCGAGTGCTGGGCGTAGTGACAGACGCAAAAGGATCAATGGATCCTATTCCAGTATGATCGAGAACCGACAGATGATTAGCTGTGCCATGACAGAGCATTTGGACCTTTTTCACAGAGAGGATGGGATGTAGCCATTGACAACGGTGATGCCCTACATAAAGCTTGCCATAGAAAGGAGTAAGAATGATTGGATGAAGACAGCAGGAAAGCAGAGATTCAGAGGAACGAAAGCATCTCTATACGCTTATCTGAAATTCTCACCAGTGATATACATAAGTATTTCTATCTTTATTTTCTGTCTATTTATTATTAAATTTCAAAAACTCCATAATCAATTATTATCCGTCTGACTGAGATTTACAAGGTAACCATAGCTTGCTTCAAGCCGACAATCTCCGTGGGATCGACCCTTACTCACGTAAAGTTTATTACTTGGACGACCCAGTGCACTTGCTGGTTAGTTATATCGAAGTTGTGAATGAAAAACGATTTATTAAGATGTGCGTACAGAGTTTTTGGTGCCGTTGCCTGAGATCACAATTTTGTGCACAAAGTTTTTGGCGCCGTTGCCGGGGATCACAATTTCGTGCACCAAGTTTTTGGCGCCGTTGCCGGGGATTGTTCGAGTTTGGACAACTGACGGTTCATCTTGTTGCTCAGATTAGGTAATTTTCTTCTTGTTTCAACTTTTATTTGGTTTTCAAAAAAAAAACTTTTTCAAAAATTTTTTCTTTGTTTTCGTTTTTCTTCAAATAAATTTTCGAAAAAAAAATTATAAAAAAATTAAATCTTTTCAAAAAAAATTATATTTTTTCTTCAGAATTTTTAAGAATGAATTCTAGCGTTTTATGAAAAATGTTGGAGCCTGGCTGGCTGCAAAGCCATGTCTAAATTTTTTTAGACTGAGGCTCCCAAACTATCATCATAAGAGCAAGCTAGCTGTTCCTAATCCACCTGCTGTTGTATGACTGATTTGTATCTTCTAAAGCTTGGCTGGCTATTAAGCCATGTCTAACCCTTTGATTGGAACTTTAGACTAAGAGTGCAAGATTCTTGGAATTCATATTAAAAATTTTGGAATCCTTATTTTTCTTTTTCACATTAATTTTCAAAAAATCCAAAAAAAAATTATAAAATCATAAAAATCAAAAATATTTTGTGTTTCTTATTTGAGTCTTGAGTCAATTTCAAGTGTGGTGTCAATTGCATTTTTTCTAAAATTTTTATGCATTTTTTCGAAAAATTCATGCATTCATAGTGTTCTTCATGATCTTCAAGTTGTTCTTGGTAAGTCTTCTTGTTTGATCTTGATGTTTTCTTATTTTGTGTCTTTTCTTATTTTTCATGTGCATTTTTGCATTCATAGTGTCTAAACATAAAAGATTTCTAAGTTTGGTGTCTTGCATGTTTTCTTTGCATTGAAAATTTTTCAAAAATATGTTCTTGATGTTCATCATGATCTTTAAAGTGTTCTTGGTGTTCATCTTGACATTCATAGCATTCTTGCATGCATTCATTATTTTGATCTAAAAATTTCCATGCATTGCATCATTTTCATGTTTTTCTCTTTCATCATTAAAAATTTCAAAAAATCAAAAAATTATCTTCCCCTTTTTCTCTCTCAAAATTTTGAAAATTAGATTTGACTTATTCAAAAAATTTTAAAATCTAGTTGTTTTTATGAGTCAAATCAAATTTTCAATTTAAAAATCTTATCTTTTTCAAAATATTTTTCAAAAATCAAATCTTTTTCATTTTTCTTAATTAATTTCGAAAATTATAAAAATATTTTTCAAAAATCTTTTTTCTTAATCTTATATCATAATTTTCGAAAATAACACCATCAATTAATGTTTTGATTCAAAAATTTCAAGTTTGTTACTTGCGTGTTAAGAAAGATTCAAACTTTAAGTTCTAGAATCATATCTTGTGATTTCTTGTGAATCAAGTCATTAATTGTGATTTTAAAAATCGAATCTTTTTCAAAAAATAATTTCAATCATATCTTTTCAAAAATATCTTCTTATCTTATCTTTTTCAAAAATTTGATTTTAAAATATCTTTTCTAACTTCTTATCTTCTTATCTTTTTCAAAATTGATTTTCAAATTTGTTTCAACTAACTAACTAACTTTTTCTTTGTTTCTTATCTTTTTCAAAACTACCTAACTAACTCTCTCTCTCTAATTTTCGAAAATATCTCCCTCTTTTTCAAAAAATTCTTTTTAATTAACTAATTATTTTAATTTTTGGTTTTAATTTTATTCCTAATTTTCGAAATTACTAACCTTTTTCAAAAATTAATTTCGAAAATCACTAATCATTTTTCAAAAATAATTTTCGAAATTCCTCTTTCTCTCTCATCTCCTTCTATTTATTTATTTATTTACTAACATCTCTTCCGCACATCACTCACCAAAAATCCGAACTCCCTCTCTCTCTGAGTTCAGATTTTCTTCTTCTTTTCTTATACATAAGGGAACCTCTATACCTGGACAAAAAGGATCCCTATTATTATTATTATTTTTCTGTTCCCTCCTTTTTCATATGAGCAGGAGCAAGGACAAGAACATTCTTGTTGAATCAGATCCAGAACCTGAAAGGACTCTGAAGAGGAAACTAAGAGAAGCTAAAATACAACAATCCAGAGACAACCTTACAGGAATTTTCGAACAGGAAGAGGAGATGGCAGCCGAAAATAATAATAATGCAAGGAGGATGCTTGGTGACTTCACTGCACCTAATTCCAATTTACATGGAAGAAGCATCTCCATCCCTACCATTGGAGCAAACAATTTTGAGCTGAAACCTCAATTAGTTTCTCTGATGCAGCAAAACTGCAAGTTCCATGGACTTCCATCTGAAGATCCTTTTCAGTTCTTAACTGAATTCTTGCAGATCTATGATACTATTAAGACTAATGGAGTAGATCCTGAAGTCTATAGGCCCATGCTTTTCCCCTTTGCTCTAAGAGACAAAGCTAGAGTGTGGTTGGACTCTCAACCCAAAGATAGCCTGAACTTTTGGGATAAGCTGGTCACGGCTTTCTTAGCCAAGTTCTTTCCTCCTCAAAAGCTTAGTAAGCTTAGAGTGGATGTTCAAACCTTCAGACAGAAAGAAGGTGAATCCCTCTATGAAGCTTGGGAGAGATACAAGGAACTGACCAAAAAGTGTCCTTCTGACATGCTTTTAGAATGGACCATCCTGGATATATTCTATGATGGTCTGTCTGAATTAGCTAAGATGTCATTGGATACTTCTGCAGGTAGATCCATTCACCTAAAGAAAACACCTGCAGAAGCTCAAGAACTCATTGACATGGTTGCTAACAACCAGTTTATGTACACTTCTGAGAGGAATCCTGTGAGTAATGGGACACCTCAGAAGAAGGGAGTTCTTGAAATTGATACTCTGAATGCCATATTGGCTCAGAATAAAATATTGACTCAGCAAGTCAATATGATTTCTCAGAGTCTGAATGGAATACAAGCTGCATCCAACAGTACTCAAGAGGCATCTTTTGAAGAAGAAGCTTATGATCCTGAGAACTTGCAATAGCAGAGGTGAATTACATGGGTGAACCATATGGAAACACCTATAATCCCTCATGGAGAAATCACCTAAATCTCTCATGAAAGGATCAAAAGCCTCAACAAGGCTTTAATAATGGTGGAAGAAACAGGTTTAACAATAGTAAACCTTTTCCATCATCCACTCAGCAACAAACAGAGAACTCTGAACAAAATACCTCTAATTTAGCAAACTTAGTCTCTGATCTATCTAAGGCCACTGTAAGTTTCATGAATGAAACAAGGTCCTCCATTAGAAATTTGGAGGCACAAGTGGGCCAACTGAGTAAAAGGGTCACTAAAATCCCTCCTAGTACTCTCCCAAGCAATACAGAAGAAAATCCAAAAGGAGAGTGCAAGGCCATTGAAATGACCATCATGGCCGAAACCACAAAAGAGGAGGAGGACGTGAATCCCAAGGAGGAAGACCTCCTGGGACGTCCAGTGATCAATAAGGAGTTTCCCTCTGAGGAACCAAAGGAATCTGAGGCTCATCTAGAGACCATAGAGATTCCATTAAACCTCCTTATGCCATTCATGAGCTCTGATGAGTATTCCTCTTCTGAAGAGAATGAGGATGTTACTAAGGAGCAAGTTACCAAGTACCTTGGTGCAATCATGAAGCTGAATGCCAAATTTTTTGGTATTGAGACTTGGAAAGATGAACCTCCCTTGTTCACCAATGAACTGAGTGATCTGGATCAACTGACATTGCCTCAGAAGAAACATGATCCTGGAAAGTTCCTAATACCTTGTACCATAGGCACCATGACCTTTGAGAATGCTCTATGTGACCTTGGTTCAGGGATAAACCTCATGCCCCTCTCTGTAATAGAGAAACTGGGAATCTTTGGGGTGCAAGCTGCTAAAATCTCATTAGAGATGGCAGACAACTCAAGAAAACAGGCTTATGGACAAGTAGAGGACGTGTTAGTAAAGGTTGAAGGCCTTTACATCCCTGCTGATTTCATAATCCTAGATACTGGGAAGGATGAGGATGAATCCATCATCCTTGGAAGACCCTTCCTAGCCACAGCAAGAGCTGTGATTGATGTTAACAGAGGTGAACTAGTTCTTCAATTGAATGAGGACTCCCTTGAGTTTAAAACTCAAGGACATCCTTCTGTAAACATGGAAAAGAGGCACAGTAAGCTTCTCTCAAAACAGAGTCAACCAAAGCCCCCACAGTCAAACTCTAAGTTTGGTGTTGGGAGGCCACAACCAAATTCTAAGTTTGGTGTTGAACTCCCATATCCAAACTCTAAGTTTGGTGTTGGGGAGTCTCAACAATGCTTTGAACATCTGTAAGGCTCCATGAGAGCCCACTGTCAAGCTATGGACATTAAAGAAGCGCTTGTTGGGAGGCAACCCAATTTTTATTTAATTATATTTTTATTAGTTATATGTCTTTATAGGTTCATGATCATGTGGAGTCACAAAATAAATCAAAAAATTGAAAACAGAATCAAAAACAGCAGAAGAAAAATCACACCCTGGAGGAGGATCTCACTGGCGTTTAAACGCCAGTAAGGAGCATCTGTCTAGCGTTCAATGCCAGAACAGAGCATGTTTCTGGAGCATCCTGGCGTTCAGACGCCAGAAATGCACAGTGAAGAAGAGCTGGCGCTGAACGCCCAGAACAAGCATCAATCCGGCGTTTAAACGCCAGAATTGCATGCAAAGGCATTTTACATGCCTAATTGGTGCAGGGATGTAAATCCTTGACACCTCAAGATCTGTGAACCTCACAGGATCATCTCAGGATCTGTGGATCCCACAGGATCCCCACTACCACCACTCATTCTCTTCCCTCTTCTCAATGTTCATCCTCTCTTCCCAACATCCACTCTTCCCCATAAACCTACATCATAAACTCCACCTACCTTCAAAATTCAACATCTCCTCCCTACCCAACTCCCACCCATATGGCCGAATACACACATCCCTCCATCTCCTCCATATCTTCTTCTTCTTCTTCTTCTTCTTCTATTCTTTCTTCTTTTGCTCGAGGACGAGCAACATTCTAAGTTTGGTGTGATAAAAGCATAGCTTTTTTGTTTTTCCATAACCATTAATGGCACCTAAGGCCAGAGAAACCTCAAGAAAGAGGAAAGGGAAAACAATTGCTTCCACCTCTGAGCCATGGGAGATGGAAAGATTCATCTCACAAACCCATCACTAAGAAAAGGATGGAGCAAACAAGAGAGCACATTCATGGATCTCAACAGGCACATGAAGAAGCTCATCATCAAGAAATCCCGGAGATGCCTCAAATGCATTTTCCT
This sequence comes from Arachis ipaensis, assembly GCF_059453495.1. Classification (NCBI taxonomy): domain Eukaryota; kingdom Viridiplantae; phylum Streptophyta; class Magnoliopsida; order Fabales; family Fabaceae; genus Arachis; species Arachis ipaensis. The sequence continues at coordinate 56,187,054 of NC_142443.1, forward strand.
CCACAAAACTATTGGGAGCAAATCAACACCTCTCTAGGAGAATTAAGTTCCAACATGGGACAATTAAGGGTGGAACATCAAGAGCACTCCATCATCCTTCATGAAATTAGAGAAGATCAAAAAGCAATGAGGGAGGAGCAACAAAGACAAGGAAGAGACATAGAAGAGCTCAAGGACATCATTGGTTCCTCAAGAAGGAAATGCCACCATCACTAAGGTGGATTCATTCCTTGTTCTTAAATTCTCTGTTTTTCGTTTTCTTTATGTTAAGTGCTCATCCATGTTTGTGTCTTATTACATGATCATTAGTATTTAGTAACTATGTCTTAAAGTTATGAATGTCCTATGAATCCATCACCTCTCTTAAATGAAAAAATGTTTTAATTCAAAAGAACAAGAAGTACATGAGTTTCGAATTTATCCTTGAACTTAGTTTAATCATATTGATGTGGTGACAATACTTTTTGTTTTCGGAATATATGCTTGAACAGTGCATATGTCTTTTGAAGTTGGTGTTTTAGAATGTTAAATATGTTGGCTCTTGAAAGAATGATGATAAGGAGACATGTTATTTGATAATCTGAAAAATCATAAAAATGATTCTTGAAGCAAGAAAAAGCAGCAAAGAACAAAGCTTGCAGAAAAAAAAATGGCGAAAAAAAAATATAGAAAAAAAAAAAAGAGAAAAAGCAAGCAGAAAAAGCCAAAAGCTCTTAAAACCAAAAGGCAAGAGCAAAAAGCCAATAGCCCTTAAAACCAAAAGGCAAGGGTAAATAAAAAGGATCCCAAGGCTTTGAGCATCAGTGGATAGGAGGGCCTAAAGGAAAAAAATCCTGGCCTAAGCGGCTAAATCAAGCTGTCCCTAACCATGTGCTTGTGGCGTGAAGGTGTCAAGTAAAAACTTGAGACTGAGCGGTTAAAGTCAAGGTCCAAAGCAAAAGAAGAGTGTGCTTAAGAACCCTGGACACCTCTAATTGGAGACTTTAGCAAAGCTGAGTCACAATCTGAAAAAGTTCACCCAGTTATGTGTCTGTGGCATTTATGTATCCGGTGGTAATACTGGAAAACAAAGTGCTTAGGGCCACGGCCAAGACTCATAAAGTAGCTGTGTTCAAAAATCAACATACTGAACTAGGAGAATCAATAACACTATCTGAACTCTGAGTTCCTATAGATGCCAATCATTCTGTACCTCAATGGATAAAGTGAGATGCCAAAACTATTCAAGAGGCAAAAAGCTACAAGTCCCGCTCATCTGATTGGAGCTATGTTTCATTGATAGTTTAGAATTTATAGTATATTCTCTTCTTTTTATCCTATTTGATTTTTAGTTGCTTGGGGACAAGCAACAATTTAAGTTTGGTGTTGTGATGAGCGGATAATTTATACGCTTTTTGGCATTGTTTTTAGTATGTTTTTAGTAGGATCTAGTTACTTTTAGGGATGTTTTCATTAGTTTTTATGTTAAATTCACATTTCTGGACTTTACTATGAGTTTGTGTGTTTTTCTGTGATTTCAGGTATTTTCTGGCTGAAATTGAGGGACTTGAGCAAAAATCAGATTCAGAGGTTGAAGAAGGACTGCTGATGCTGTTGGATTCTGACCTCCCTGCACTCAAAGTGGATTTTCTGGAGCTACAGAACTCAAAATGGCGCGCTTCCAATTGCGTTGGAAAGTAGAAATTCAGGGCTTTCCAGCAAAATATAATACTCCATACTTTGGTCGCGTTTAGATGACGTAAAAGGGCGTTGAACACCAGTTCTACGCTGCTGTCTGGAGTTAAACGCCAAAAACACGTCACAAACCAGAGTTGAACACCAGAAATACGTTACAACCTGGCGTTCAACTCCAGAAAGAGCCTCTGCACGTGTAACATTTAAGCTCAGCCCAAGCACACACCAAGTGGGCCCCGGAAGTGGATTTATGCATCAATTACTTACTTCTGTAAACCCTAGTAACTAGTTTAGTATAAATAGGACTTTTTACTATTGTATTAGACATCTTTGTTCTCAGTTTTAATCTATTGTTCATCTTAGGAGACTATTGATCACGTTTAGGGGGATGGCCTCTCGGCCATGCCTGGACCTTTCACTTATGTATTTTCAACGGTAGAGTTTCTACACTCCATAGATCAAGGTGTGGAGCTCTGCTGTTCCTCAAAGATTAATGCAAAGTACTACTGTTTTTCTATTCAACTCAATTTATTCCGCTTCTAAGATATTCATTCGCACTTCAACATGAATGTAATGAACGTGACAATCATCATCATTCCCCCACGAACGCGTGCCTGACAACCACTTCCGTTCTACCTTAGATTGAATGGATATCTCTTGGATATCTAATACAGGGGACCGAGTCCGAGTTATTAGTGTCTTCGTGGTATAAGTTAGAACCCATGGATGGCCATTCTTGAGATCCGAAAAGTCTAAACCTTGTCTGTGGTATTCCAAGTAGGATTTGGGAAGGGATGGCTGTGACGAGCTTAAAACTCGCGAGTGCTGGGCGTAGTGACAGACGCAAAAGGATCAATGGATCCTATTCCAGTATGATCGAGAACCGACAGATGATTAGCTGTGCCATGACAGAGCATTTGGACCTTTTTCACAAAGAGGATGGGATGTAGCCATTGACAACGGTGATGCCCTACATAAAGCTTGCCATAGAAAGGAGTAAGACTGATTGGATGAAGACAGCAGGAAAGCAGAGATTCAGAGGAACGAAAGCATCTCTATACGCTTATCTGAAATTCTCACCAGTGATATACATAAGTATTTCTATCTTTATTTTCTGTCTATTTATTATTAAATTTCGAAAACTCCATAATCAATTATTATCCGTCTGACTGAGATTTACAAGGTAACCATAGCTTGCTTCAAGCCGACAATCTCCGTGGGATCGACCCTTACTCACGTAAAGTTTATTACTTGGACGACCCAGTGCACTTGCTGGCTAGTTATATCGAAGTTGTGAATGAAAAACGATTTATTAAGACGTGCGTACAGAGTTTTTGGCACCGTTGCCTGAGATCACAATTTCGTGCACCAGCCGGGAACAAGGAATTGAGCATCAAACCCTCACTGTAAGTGTTTGCACTCTAGTCGCTCAAGTGTTTAGGGTTGATTCACTCAATTCTCCTCTAATCATGATTTCTAAAATTTGTTTTTCATCTAACAATCGAAACTTATTCAATGCATGCATACACATATCATGAGTTCTTTTCTTAGGTTGTAATGGGGCTAGGGTCAAGGTAAGGTTGTATATGGATAAGTGAGCTCGAAATTTGAATCTTTGATTAACATAAGCTTCCCACCTAGCCTATGCAACAACCTATAAAAACCTAAGACAAGCCTAACTACTCATTCTTCACTCTTTCACATACTCATGCATTCTTTCGTTTTATCACAACACATATGCATTGATTATTATTGAGCTTCACTTAGGGGCATTTTGTCCCCTTTTTTATTGCTTCTCTTTTTTTTTCTTTTTTTTTTCTTCTTTCTTCTTCTATTTAGTATATATATATATATATATATATATATATATATTTCTCTTTTTTCTTTCTTTCTTTTTTTTTCTTTTGCAATAAGGTATATGTAAAGTATTAATGCATATGGTTTTACATATATATATTCTGCTGCTGTTGTGAATTTTATTGTTCATGGAAACCATGCATCTTGAGATTGAAAAATGTTTTTAAACCTTTAAAATCATCTCTTCCCAAACCCAAATTATTTTTTCTCAAACCCTTAAAAGATACGGTTATTTTCCATAGTAAAATGCTCTTTTGATTAAATAAAATAAATAAAGATATTATTTTATTTTTGCGCTGTTATTTTGGTAATAACTTTTTTTACACAGTTTATTATAGGTTCATCCAATTTTAATGTATCTATCGATTATTGCTTTCATTGATTCTATATGTACGTGTACCTAATGAGTCATGACATTTTAGGAGGTGTTTTATTTAATTCAACGCAATTGAAAGTGAGGCACCAAAAATTAGTAATCATGGTTCTTTTTCTTGTTTTAGTAATTACTTGGAGGTTTCTTTGCCCATAATTAAAAATTTTGGTTGGCATGTGCTACTGAATTACCACAGAGAATAGAAAATAGAAGTGAAATAGAATAGCTAGATGCCTAGATTCACTTACTAAAAGTTCCTAGATAGAGATCTTTGTTGCCTGCAATTCTTTCAATCTGAGCTTGCCATCTACCATGTTTGATGATGCCTGCATTCATATTTTAAAATAGAATAATGAACTCTCTAATAACATTATGATACTTGGATAAGAGAAAGTCTTAACACAGTTTGGGGTAGGCAAAAAAGAATAACAGTAATTCTTTATATTTTAATACTTTACATATCAATTAAGTTCACTGTATATTCAAATCTTAATTATGCCGGTTATTAATAACTACATTATACACTATTGCATAGACATATTTTAGGTTCTAATAATCAAATGTACCTTGTTAATCTAAGATAAATGGATGCACCACGTGAAAACAATCAAATGTACCTTGTTAATCTAAGATAAATGGATGCACCACGTGAAAACCCACTACTCTTCCTATATTCATATTGAGTGCTTTATTTTATTTTATTTTTTTTTTTGCTCCTTGAACTAGCTGTTTGCAGTGCTATATCATGTTAATGGAATAAATTTAATGACTATTTCTTCTTTTAATTAGTGGTAATATCATTATAGATTAGCTGTTTACGGTAAATCCTTTTCTCGGTGCAATCTTGTCATTATCTTGTACTGAATATCTTTTAAATTAATTTTACTGGAATATGCTAATTCAAATTTTGTGATCTAAACTGTTGAATAATGTTTTAATATTCTCTTTTATTGGTAACTATCGCTTCTAAATATTTTAATTGGTTGTATTTTAAATATTTTAATAACACTTTCTTTTTAATTTATTTCTTATTTGACAGATAATTATGACACCAAAAGGTAGAGGTAGACGAATAATACGAAACACTCGTCTGGATCAATTTCGGCTTTCCTTACGTAGTCCAAGTATACATTCGCCGTTGAATTTATTTTACCGTTAACAACTCTTGATTTAGGAAATATGATGTAGTCTTATCTTATTGAGTTTAGGTGAGCAAACTGCTGACATTGATTCTTCTCAACCACCGATACGCATGTTAGGTATGTAGTTGTACTATAGGTTTGAGCTGCATGTCTTTATTGTGATTTAATTAATCCTAGGCAAGGAAGTGGTTTTATCATATCTTTTTTTTTTTGTGTTTTTTTTGTTTAGGTCAACAGAGTGATAATAATGATGAATTTCATCTTTCACATTTGAATGTGGGATCAACATCACAACCATCCCCACAAGTTTTGTCACAATCGTCACCACAATTAGATGGTATGATTTACTTCGGCTGCTAAATATTTACATATTCACAAATAACTACACATCTAATTGAAAATTCTCTTGTTCATTGTAGGTGTGAATTTGTCTGACACATCTGCTTTAGACGCAGAAGATAATGAGCTACCTAATGTTGGACAATCAAGTGTGCATACTGAAACTAGGAGTAACAGAAAGCTGTTAATAGCTGTAGAGAAAGGCGATAAACCGTAAGTAGTTATACTATTAATTTGACCTTTCTATAGCAGCATACTTTCTACTTAAAATGAAAAAGAAGGGTATCATTAGGTGCAGTATCTTTAATTTATTAGTTTATTGCTAGATTTATTAAAATTGACCCAATTTGTACCTACTTGTTTTTTTCATGCAATCACAAATTATCATAAAAGTATGTTTGCTGTTAGAGTCTTATATATGTGTCATTTATATTATAATGTTTATTAATTTATTATATTTATCTTTATAAAATAAACAGAAAAATAAATATAAATATGTGGATATTCTTCTTCTTTGCAAAACATTGATATTAATCTAAGATTAAGTTTGCGACACAGGGAATGCATTTCACTAAAATACAAAACATATGGCTATTTTAAATCACTATATGATCAGTAAATAGTTTCAAATAAATAAATCATCTCTTTTCTTTTATATCTTCTGATCCAGTATTATCACTTCTGCTCAATTAAGAAAAATAAATATAAATATGTGCATATTTTTTGCATTCCTTTCATCTGAAATTTGTCAAAACAGCAAACATAAATACGGATAACAGCAACTCCATGAAAATGGTATGTGACCAGCCGTTAATACATGCTTCGTGAGTAAACTAAATATTTGGTCTGATTATTACTTGTTTTTTTTCTAATATATTCTTAATTTAATTGATGCGGTTATTTTTTCTTAATTTAGTTGATGTACTCTTGGGAGCTTTACATTCTTATGATCTATGTTATTTTCATGAATTATTTTAAAGTTGTGAGTAGTATAGCTAAGCCTAGAATTTGTTGTTGCTTTGATGATCTATGTTGTTGTGTGTTAAACTATTTTTGATAATCCTGTATTTTTTAAAGTAGGAAGAGATTTACAGATCATATGGTAATTCGTGACGTTACGAAAGATTTGCTAAGTAGGATGCCTTCTCCAGCACCAAGATGGCAGGATTATTGTCCAAACATGAAGGGCGAGTTGTGTAAAGGTTTCCTGGTAAGTGATTATGATGTTGCTTCAATGCGATTTTAATATATAATTGGATTGAGTAGTTACTAAGTCTTTCGAATGCTTAAATTTAGGAAAAACATGAATTTGCATCAAATTATGATAAGGCTATAGCAAGAATTGTTTGGAATAGGACAATGCTTGACCGCTATCCTAATATTTTGAAAAGAGCAAGGGAAAGAGCTTTTAAGAAGGCAAACTCAACTAGTATTGCTGACATTAAGGGTCATGGACCTAAAGCAATGAAAGTTGATATTTGGAATGGCTTAGTTGATCACTAGTTAGATTCAAAGTGGAAAAATAAGTCTGTGGCTGATCAAAAAAATAGGGTTGCTATGCCTGCTCATAAACTACACACTGCAGGGTCTATCAGATTTGGCGAACACAAGAGAAGAAAGGTATAAAAAAAATATTGCCTATCTCAAATGATTTATGATACTATATTCTAATAAATGTTGTTACAGGAAGCTAAGTTGAAGCATCGTGTATCTTTCCTTGAAGTATATGATGATGTTAATAAGAAAAAAAGTGGAGAATATGTTTCTGAAGTATCCAAGAAAATTATTGTAAGTGTCTTTAATTTTGTAGTATAATTTATTTTCAGTTTTCTTAATAATATGTCTTTATTTTTCTGTTGTAGGACTTATATGGAGAGGCAATATCACAAAAATATAGAGAAGATTTATTGGATCAACCTGAAGTTGATTCTGACGTGTGGACAGAAGTTGCAGGAACCAATAAGAAAGGACAAGTTCGTGGGTTAGGCCGCAGTCTAGATATTGGTATTCATGATTATAGAAATGTGCCATTACCAGAAGATACAGGTGTTTCTACAGTCAAACTAGTTTCACAAGTGGACATCACTGAAGCTATTAAAGAAGCATTACCTAATGCTATAAATGCAGTGTTGCCTAGTGTTGTAAATGAAGCTATACAAAGTAATTTACTATCTCTCCTTTCTAAGATTTCAGGATTCCCCCAAGAAGAAGGACCATTAGAGAGATTTTGCTGGCAATAATATTGATTAGGTGGCTTATGTTAATTTAGGCTTAGCTTATTTAGGTAGTTTATTTATTTGATAGATAATTGATTGGGCAATTTGATGCATTTTCAGGTTTTATAGAAGTTAGCTTATTTTTATTGGTAGTTTACTTAGTTGATAAATAATTACTTGGATTGATTTTTATAGTTACTGATATTGTTAGATTTAGCTTGTTTTGGTATTTTATTTGTGAAGTGCCTATGTTGGAGATGTTACATTAGACTTTTATTTTAATAAATATGTTGGGTTTGATTTTTTTTAGACATGTATAATTTTGATGAACTAATTTTATTTGTATGCATTATAATCTTAGTTCAATCACTAAAATAAAAAAATAATATGATGTTTATGTTAGTATAGCGATAAAATTGGAATCTTAACTGATATTCTAAAAAAATTAGCGACATACTCGCTGTTGATGATGGTGACAAATTAAAGACTCTATTGTGACTGAAATATTTGTGAGATACCTATAGATTTGTTACTAGTTTAAAAGGAATTTGCGATGATATTTTGCGATAGTATTGCAACTAATTGACTACATATTATTTCCTAGCAAATTAGCGACTATTTCATAACTCTACTTTCTCATTTCGAATAGCTTTGGTTTAGCGACAACATTCCTACAAATTTGATTAAGGATTTTCAAAGATTAGCTATAGATTTACAAAATGTGACAGATTTGCGATCATATTAGCGGACAACTTGCGACGAGTTAGGTTCGGAAAAATTCCTCGCTAATCAGCGTCAACTAAGCATTCTATTTCGTCTACTAAGTTAGCTTGTATTTAGCGATGACACTGCTGCAGTAGATTTTGTCGCTAATTAGCGACTACCGTTTAGTCTATTTCTTCTATGGAATTAGCTTTAACTTTAGTGATGGATTTGCGACTATCTATTGGTAACTAAAAATTTTTCCGATGAATTAGCGACTATTGTGTTTGCCTCACTGATCTGCGACTTGTAATTAGCGAGGAAAGCATTAGTTGCTAGGCGGTAACTAATCCGTCACAAATTATATTTTGCGTCAGATTAGCGATGATTTTACGACTCTTATTGTGGTAGCTAATCGGCCATATTCTTGTAGTGTTCTTAATATTTTTTCCCACCGACCAGAAAAATTTGAATGCCTTCCAGATTATTATATTGGTTAAGAAAATTAAAAGTCTTGTTGTACAATAAAAACTTTTCAAGAAATTTTTTTAAAAGGTTATAAATATATTTTAAATTCTAAAGTTTCACCATTTTATACATCTTAAATTAAAAAGTTACATTAAAAGCAGATTTTAAATATACAATTCTTTTTTAATTATCTTTTAAGCAGATTTTGGTACTCTTGACAGAAAAACTATGGTAACGAAACATTTATAAGCCAAATATAACACAAGCTTTTTTATTGATCATAATTGCACAATTTAGACAGACATAAAATTATTCAACCCTCCTCAGCTTCAAATATTTGACACACCAGAGTGTCTATCAAAGCCACGAATTACCATATCCCCAAAACCTACCAAACACAACACAAGATCATTCCTAATAAACACAACACAGCATAATACCATAAAACAAATTACACAAAGGATAACATTTAACTTGAAAATACATATGTTGAGGAAAATTAATTTATTTATTATTTTTAAGTCTTTTCTCCCAAGCAAACACGTAATCATAGACCTTCTTGTCATCAGGGAGTGTCTTGGACACAGTCTCTCTCTGAAAGCACCTTTTGACCCATGCCATTAGTTTGGGGCACTCTACTTCCATTTTAAAGTTTCCATAAGTCTCGTAGGTATAAAACCAACGAGAAAATGTGATTAGAGCAATGTCAAGAAACCCAAATGTGTCACCTCCATAAAATGTTTTGTCTCCCAATACATCTTCAAGTTGCTTGAAAATAGAAATCAACTCTTTCTTGCTTGCCTCATGCTCTTCTCCTTCGGAAAGCCACATTTTCCTCCATGTTACATATGTCTGCAATATAATCAACATTGATATTGAATAAATTATATATTTCCTTCTTTCTATTTTATCTATATAATTTTTAAGTCTTTTTTTGGACCAATATGCATTCTTAGATAAAAAGACTCATCCAAGAATTTACCATAAAAATTAAATGATAATGACAGGTAAAAGGGTAGAAAGATTAATTACCACAAAATTCCAAAATAATATGGCTTAGCTTCAACATAGAGGGTTCCACGAAATCGATACCACAAAGACAAAATCATGGAGTCCTACTACGTTTCGATAAGAGAACGACGGATACGTGGTATGTGGAACGTCACATATTAAATATTTGATGCGAAAAAGTGTATTTATGACATTTTAGTACACAGATTGATTAGGAACTAACACGCTGTACGTCATTTAATTAATGAACAAATTAAAGAGGAGTTATAGGGACAGCAGAATTTGTGATGTCTAGTTATCAATTAGTTATCATCAATATTTTTTGGTTTTCTATGGTATTCCCCAATCCGGCAGGTTAAAGACTAATTTATCGCGATACCGAACTCCATTTAAGGGTTTGTCGCTGGTCAATGGTGTGAGATTACTCATTTATTTTATGATTAAGTGTAGACCAAATTTTAATAAAAATACTGGCCTCTAGACGTTCTCTTTATATAACTATAGTCCTGCACCATTAATACACCAATTTGTCGTTGGTATGAACAAGATAAAATTATACAAGAGAGATAAAATCATAGACCTTCAAATCATTCATTATACCCACCAAAATTAAAGAGAGGAGAAGAATATAACAGGATTGTAAGAAATACTAAGAATAAAGGAGGTACCTTTTTGTCAATGAAATCAACCCAGAATCTAGCTTCAGCTCTCTCATAAGGATCAGAAGGCATGAAAGGAGATTTGTCATTCCAAACCTCATCAATGTACTGCACTATAATTGCAGATTCACAAATTATTCTACCATTGTGGATCAGAACTGGGATCTTCTTGTGAATTGGGTTCATCTGAAGAAGCAAAGGGCTCTTGTTTTCGATATCTTGTTCCTTATAGTCATAATTGACACCCTTTTCAGCCAAAGCAAGTCTAACCCTCATACCAAACATGCTGGCCCATGTATCCAACAGAACAACCTCGTCTGCCATTGTTGCTGTTGCAAGTCACGAAACACTCAAGACTCAATGCAAGTTTGAGAAGTGGCTACTCGCTAGCTACTTGTACCCCTATTTATGGTTATGGATGGAGTTAGGCACCACCAATAATTTGAGAATATTGCCATATAAACACGCAAGTTTCGCGTGAAAGTTTTTAACATTTATTTTTATCCAATTTGAAATTTTTATAAATAATAATAATAATAATAATAATAATAATAATAATAATAATAATATAAAAATTAACTTAGGTTAATTGAATACTTAATTCACTCGTTTATTAAAATAAATGTCAAAAATTTAAATTTCGTTTTGTTCATGTAATTATTAATTAGTCAACAAAAATTGATAAATAATCTTTAAATTCATTATAGATTAATTATTGTCATGTCAAAAATACTTTAAAAATTAAAATATTAAAAAATAATAAAAATACAAACAATATTAAATTAGGGATATAGGATGCCTAATTTTTTTTGTCTTTTTTTTTTGTCCATATAGGATTTCTAATAAATAAATATATTCTCTCTCTGTATATAAAAGGAAAAATATCTGACGACTTCAGATATTGCTAAATTTATGTGGATTGCGTTTTGTATTTAATCTCCTTCAAGAAGATGTGGCAACCATAAGTTTGTCTTCATTATCCAATTAATAAATCCTTTTTTATTTATGTAAATACTATTATAAGGATCTATGTTGTGCTATGTATGCATAGATGATGAAGAAGAATAAAAATGGCATATCACAATAATAAGTCAGGGAAGCAAAATTTTACAGGAATTAGCCAAAACAAAAATTGTTTTATAAATCAACCAATACACATTTATATATAGTTTGAATCGGCTAAAATCGAACTTTATTTCTATATAATTCGAACCAGCTAAGTTCGAATTATACATAAACACACGCACACACTAATTCGAACCAGCTAGATTCGAATTACACACAGTAATTTATGGTATAATTTGAATTATGCTGTTAAAAAATTAATAATTTATTAAAAAAAATTTATTAAAAAAATATATATTTTATTTCATACGTTAAAAAAAAACTAACAAAATATTTAATTACGAGACTTCTTTAAAATATTAATGAGCTATCAATTCGAATTTCATACAATACTTTTCTGTCCATTTTTAATAGCTCATGAATTTTTTTAATAAATTTATTTAAATTATACTACAAAAAATATTTTATCCTATGCAAAATAATTTAAAAAATGGCTTAAAAAATATTAGGAGTACTATAAAAATTTGTAATATTCTAGTGATTTAGGTAAATACATGATAAAAATATTTTTTCTTTAATTTCTAAATTATTATTGACTATGTAGAGTATTTCTTTAATGTCATAAGTCATTAGGATATTACAAATTTTTATAATACTCCTAACATCTTTTAAGCATTTTTTTAAATTATTTTGCATAGAATAAAATATTTTTTTATGGTATAATTTAAATAAATTTATTAAAAAATATTCATGATAATTTTTTAATAAAATTATTTAAATTATTTGATGAGATATTACATGATTCGAATTACGTATGGAGAAGTTCGAATCACTCTGATTCAAATTATATGGTGAGCAATTCGAATTCTATACAATACTCTTCTACCCATTCTTGATAGTTTATGAATATTTTTTAATAAATTTATTTAAATTATACCACAAAAAAAATATTTTATTCTATGCAAAATAATTTAAAAAATAGCTTAAAAGATGTTAGAAGTACTATAAAAATTTGTAATGTCCTAATGACTTAGGACATTAAAGAAATACTCTATATAGTCACTAATAATTTAGAAATCAAAGAAAAAATATTTTTATTATGTATTTACCTAAATCACTATAATATTACAAACTTTTATAGTACTCATAACATCTTTTAAGCCATTTTTTAAAATTATTTTGTATAGAATAAAATATATTTTTTAATTATTTTGTATGAAATAAAATATTTTCTTTCATTTCTAAATTATTATTGACTATGTAGAGTATTTTATTTAAAATTTGAGTACATGCATGTATTTACCTAAGTTATTAGAACATTACAAATTTTTATAGTACTCCTAATATTTTTTAAGCCTTTTTTTTTTAAATTATTTTGCATAGGATAAAATATTTTTTGTAGTATAATTTAAATAAATTTATTAAAAAAATTTATTAAAAAATATTCATGAGCTATTAAAAATGGACAGAAAAATATTGTATGAAATTCGAATTGATAGCTCATTAATATTTTAAAGAAGTCTCGTAATTAAATATTTTGCTAGCTTTTTTTTAACGTATGAAATTAAATATATATTTTTTAATTTTTAAATTATTAATTTTTTTAATAAATTTTTTAATAAATTTTTTTTAATAAATTATTAATTTTTAACAGCATAATTCGAATTATACCATGAATTACTGTGTGTAATTCGAACCTAGCGTGTTCGAATTAGTGTGTACGTGTGTTTATCTATAATTCGAACCCAGCTGGTGTGCGTGTGTTTGTGTATAATTCGAACCCAGCTGATTCGAATTAGTATGTGCGTGTGTTTGTGTATAATTTGAACTTAGCTGGTTCGAATTATGTAGAAATGGAGTTCGCAGTTTTCGTTTTGGTTGATTCCTGTAAAATTTTACTCCCCTTGGCTTATTATTGTGATTTGCCCGAATAAAAATATTACGATAATGAGCTAATATTAAATCATAAATCTATGATAAAGTTCAAGTAAAATGAAATTAAAAATATATACTTGTAAAAGAGATTTATTAAAAGAAAATAAGATAATATTTATTATAGCCAAACAAACGAAAAATTAAAATCTTTTGGAGTGCATGATTAAATTATAATAAAAAAATAACATTATAAAAAAAACAGAAGTCAGCCACGGAAAATTTTTCACAATTTCAAAAAAAAAAAAACTAAAAAACCAACTCCAAAACTAGTCAATTTTAAACAATTCTATTTTATATTAATTAATTTTATATTATTTTTTAAAATCAGAATCTGATTATGATATTAATTACATTTTTAAATAGGTGTTTGCTACGGTACGATGATAAATTCATACGTACCGATACGTTTAAATATAGACAAATAACAATAAGACATGTGGAATTTATTTTTCACATCAGCATTTAATTTTTTCTTTTTTAAATATATAGTATGTCACCATTTTTACTAAAATACCCTTTTAATTAAATAAAAATAAAAAAAATATTTATTTAATTTTATAAAAAGACTTAAACATCCCTCCTTTATTCCCAAACGCAAAATCTTCTTCGTAATCTTCGTCACTTGCGCACTCTTCAACACCTTCCCGAACCGCCACACCACCATACCAGAATCTGAATCGGTAAATTTTGCCTCCGCCAGTCAACCCTGCTCCGACACCGCCGCCATAGCCACTGCAGATTCCTCGTCCGCCATTAAGGTCTACATGTATGACCTTCCCATTCGGTTCACCTACGGTGTCATCGCTACCCGATCCGCCTCCGAAGGCGGCGGCACGCCAGAGAATCTAACCTCACTGAGCTACCCGGGACACCAGCACATGGGAGAGTGGTTTCTGTTCCTGGACATGAACCGTCCAGAGTCAGATCGGATAGGGTCACTGGTGACCCAGGTGATGGACCCGGAAGAAGCGGAGCTGTTCTACGTGCCGTTCTTCTCGTCGCTGAGCCAGTTGGTGTCGACGAGCCAACAAGGCGATGGGTCGGAGGCGGCTTACAGTGACAAGGAGACGCAGGAAGCGCTGGTGGAGTGGCTGGAGGGGCAGAAGTACTGGCAGAGGAGTGGAGGGAGGGACCACGTGTTCACGGCGGCGGACCCCAAGTCGCTGTTGCATGTGTGGATAAGGTGAAGAATAGTGTGCTTCTTGTGGTTGGGTTTGGGAGGTTGACAGGGGATCAGGGTTCTCTGGTGAAGGATGTGGTGGTTCCTTACCCTCATAGGATGTGGTGAACGAGAGGGTTTTTGAATTCAGACGAAGAACAATTTTAGTTTTTTATTTTTTTAATATGTTTAACACAGATGAAGAACAATTTTGATTTTTTGTTTTTTTAATATGTTTTTGTTTTGTTGTTTCAATTATTTGAAACTATAAAATTAGAATTAATTGAATTCTAAAATTTGATTAATTTAAAAGGGTATTTTTGTCTAATCAAATAAAGAAAAGATGTTTAAATCTTTTTATAAAATTAAATAAATAAATGTTTTTTATTTTTATTTAATTAAAATGGTATTTTAGTAAAAGTTGTGATATACTATATATTTAAAAAGGAAAAAATTAAATGCTGACGTGGAAAATAAATTCCACAAGTCTTATTGTTATTTGTCCATATTTTAAACGTATCGATACGTATGAATTTATCATCGTACCGTAGCAATCACCTTTTAAATAATAAAGATTTAGTAAATTAACCACTCCCTAAACACATTGACGTCAATTTTTTTTTCATAGCGTCAATCTTCTCTCTCGTGTAGACCACCGCTTCGCTGCTACTACAGTGCGCCATTGTTCCCGCTGCATAAACAACTGCATCGCTGCCTCCGTGGTGCACCATCGTTCTCGCCAGATTTCTTGAGCGAGTTGCACGTGTGGTCCATCAAGCAGTGCGCCACCATTCTCATCGCATAGACCACCGTCTCATCGTGCAGAACACCATTCACGTCGCTGGTGCAAGGACACAAGAAACATCCAATCTCAAATAAAAGAAATATCCAATCTCGAATAAAAGGAACATCCAGCAAATTGAAGAAACAACATCCACAAACCTTTGGAGGATGGGACGTGACTTGATGGCGTGATGGAAGAGGAGAGGAGGAGGCAAGACACGATGGAGGAGGAGGAAGAGACACGGCGTCAAGCCGGTTGCGGCGCGACATGATGGAAGAGGCAGACAACATGGCGCAACGACGCAGTGGCGACGGAATGGAAGGCTGTGCAGCGCGGCAGAAGAAGCGTACGACTTGGCGTGACTTCTCAACTGTGGTGGACGGCATCCTCGCAGCAAAAGCAACACGGCGTGATGGGCTCGTTCACAGCAGCATTGGAGGAGGCGACGGCGGCACAAATGTGGTCTTTGATGGAGGATAACGGCACAGATGACGGTCTGTAGAGTAGGAGAGTGAAGCGGCTGCATGTTTTTTTTTTTTTAAACTAGGGTTAATAAGAGTATAAACGGAGTAAATTTTTTTTTTGTTTTAGTGGACTTTAGGTCCAGTTCAATAAGAATTGGTAGGAGTTGCCTAAATCCCCTATTAGTTACCTAGCAAATTTAACTTCAAATCAGTGGCGAAAATTCCTTACTATAGCAATGAATTGCAACAACTTTATCTCTGTGACCAAATTACTTAGAAGTTTGCCATGGACTCATTTTTCCATGATAATAAATTAATCTGAGCTCTCTTAATTGGCACAGACGCAATATTCATTACGGCAAAATCGAACGCTCTCCATCAAATTGGGTCAAATGCATGATTTACTGCTAAATTATATTTCATCTTGTATCAATGAATTTGGTAGTTTACCTCCTTTTTTTCAAGATTTTTTCATTCAACTTGTTCTTTTTCCAAAATTCAATTTCTAATCTCATACAAATAGTGTTATCGTTGTTTCTCAGGATTGCAGGCATGTTCATTGTTATTGGTTTTCTCTTCCTCCTTTCCCTTGCTACCTCACCCTCAATTGATAAGGTACGTGTATCTGATTTTATATGCTTTTTATGAATTGCAAAATTCTTAGTTTGTATTGGTGCATTTCTCCCCAAATAGCAATTGGGATTAACAAATTCTAGTATCTTAAGAAGAATTACATATTAACTATGATGTACGGATATTAATACAGACATGAAATACGATATAATACAGGAATGCAGACACACTATTTTAAAATTTTTATAAGACATGGAGATACAAGATATATATAAAATATTTTTAGACAAATTATAATAATATTTAGTATTTTAGTGATATTAAAATATAAATAATTTTTTTAATTAATTTAGTATTTTTTATTATATAAAGTATTTAAAATATTTTTTGTTTTAATTAATAATTAATAATATATACTATTTCTAACTTTATTTCGAGAATACATGTTTAGAATCAAATTAGACACGCAGACATATGATGATATTTAAGTGTATTCAACCGTGTTTGAAGAAGAATTTTTTTGTTTTTTATTAAAGCACACGATTGGACATAGAAGACACATGTGTCGAACGAGCACTACAAGAAAGTTTCAGAATAGCGACGGATTTTAGTAACCAACAAAATCGGTCGCTATTAGCGACCGATTTTGCGACCAATCAAAATTTTTTAGGAAAAGAAAAAGTTGGTTGCTAAATCGGTCGCTAAATTTCAATTAGCGAGTGATTTAGTGACTACCCACTCTTGGTCGCTAAAATTAGTCGCTATTTTTAAATTTAGTGACCGAATTAGCAATCAAAACAAAAAAAGGCTTTTGGAGTCCGTTGTTTACTAAATCGGTCGCTATTTTTAATTTAGCAACCGATTTTGTGACCAATATAAAAACAAGCTTAATAATTGTTGGTCGCTAAATCGGTTGCTAAGAAGTTGGTCGCAAAATCAGTTGCTAAGTGTTAAAATAGCAACTGATTTAGTGACCAACTTTAAAATGCAGATTTTAAATTAGTTGGTCGCTAAATTGGTTGCTATTTTATAATTTAGTGACTGAATTAGCAACCGATAGAAAAATAGGCTGAAGAAACAGTTGGTCGCTAATGTAGCGATCGCTAAATCGGTTGCTAAGGGATAATATAGCAACCGATTTTAGCGACCAACTATAAAATCATGGAGTTAGAGCAATTGGTCGTTAAATCGAATGCTATTGTAATTTTTAGCGACTGAATTTACGACCACTAAAAAATTTGTTATAAATTAATTGGTTGCTAAATCAGTCACTATTATTTTTTTACTAATCAATATATTAAACAAATTAAATTTCAAAATAAATTAAAAGAAAACGTAATTTTTGAACCCTAATTTACAATGAGCTCTCTCCTCACACAATGTCCCTCTCACTGCCTCCCTCACTCTCCGGCAAGTCCTGATCAGCACCTTTCTTGTCGGCGCCATTCTCGTCAGTGCCATCTTGCCTCCTCGAGTCTTCATCATCGTCTACCCCTTCGCCGCGTTCTTCTTGTGCTCATTCATCCATTGTCGCAGATCGTCGCATCCCTGTCCAGATCTGCCGTTGCTCGCATCGCGTAGTTCTTTTCTCAACGCCGCCTCCTGTGGTAACTTCTTCTCCGGTAACAACAGCAGTCTTCCGGTTAAGTAGATTTTCTCCTTCAGTCAAGGTACTTCATCTTCGTATCTCTAATTTTGATTTCTCACTATAATTTAAGAGAATTTTTCACTATTTTGATTTTGATTTAGTTTTATCTATTAGGATATTAATTAAGCCTCTCTAATTTGCTGTTGCTTATCTATTTCTCTATCTTTTTGTCTATTATGTGTTTTAATTTCAAATTATTAGCTTTGTTGCAGATCGTTGCATCGCCGTTCAGATCTGCTGTTGCTCGTTGTCCAAATCCTCTGGTGAAGCTGACAAGTATATAATTTTTTATTTTATACTATCTTCGTTGTTCTTCGCTTTTGGTGCTCTTTTCAAATTATTTGTATTATGCAGTTTTTAATTTCATATTTTTGTTTCTGAGAGTGGCCAATGAAAATAGGCATGCGGGGAACATTTTTTTCAAGAAGGAGGCAGGTGGCCACATTTCTCTCATTCCTATTGATCACGGCTACTGTCTACCAGAAAAAGTAAGCAATTTCACTTTCTGTGCATTGATATCTTTTGTCCGCATATCTGATTAGTATATGTAAAATTGGTGAATGTGGATAAATGTGTTATCTATGCAGGCTTGAAATTGGGTGTTGCATTGGTAGAAAAAAGTATTAGCCTGTTGAAATTTATATGATTCTTATTAACCTTAGTTGAATATCAGGGCTTACCTGTTTTATTTGTTCTATATGCAGTTTGAAGATTGCACATTTGATTGGCTATACTGGCCCCAAGCGCGCCAACCTTACTCTGCTGATACAGTTGATTATATTAAGTCCTTAGATGCTGAAACTGTTGATTATATGAATCTTGTTGAGTGCAGAGAGAAATGCTTCAGAAACTGTTCTTGTATGGCTAGCTTATTCAAACTCAGACACCAGGGGATCGGGGGGTGGTTGTGCTATGTGGTTTGGTGATCTTAATGACTTGAGGGTTCACCTAGCTGATGCAGAACACGATCTATATGTCAGAGTTCCTGCTTCGGTGTTAGGTATCTCATACCCTTACTATTCAGTTCAACTTTTAAACTGTTTTGTTTATGGGTTAAACACAAATATGATTATTGACAGGGCACCACATAGCACTTTAATATCTATGCTACACAAATACTTCAAATGTACTTTTACATGCATATACCATATGCACATCAAATACTTATATGTATCAAACTAATTTTTCATAAGATTGTGCTACTTATAAAATTTTTTCATAATATGTGTATTCAGAAGGGATCAAGATAATATTACCGCAAATATACTACATGGCATAATTTCTCCTATGAATTTATTATTATTATTATTATTATTATTATTATTATTATTATTATTATTATTATTATTATCGCAACTAAATTTTGTGCTATGTGTGAAAATAAACCATCGAAGAGACAAACAATGAAAGCAAGGTCAAGATTGGTGCTGCAATTGGAGGCACTGTTGCCTTATTATGGTGGCAATATACCAGTGAAGTTCAGTTCTAATAAAATTAGGAATAGTTCTGTTCTGATTGATGGCACTGAGAAGTAGAGAACTATGTTTCAATGCAGCTTGATATGATTGGAATTGAGGCCTACATGAACTAGGCGTGGATCTCGTTTAGTTGGTAAACCAGAAATTTCATGTTTTTAATAAGAATAATTCTCCACATACAAGCGTTTTTTTATACAAGTCTTTACAAATTATTTATATTAACGCGCTTCGAACCGTTACTGCACATTTTCACTGCACCTTCTTCTTCTTCTTGCTGCACGTTCTTCTTTCCCTTCCTCTTCTTCTTCTTCCTTTCTTTCGTTTTTTGCCTTTTCTTTCTCCTTTTTCATTTACGTGCTTTTCTCTCTGTTTTCTTTCTTCGTTATTCTCGATTTCTATTGTTTTTTGACATCAAGCTCTGAAATCGTTTTTGAAAAAGAAAAAGCAGCAGATGAGGAGGAGAAAGAGAAAGAGTTCTGAATTATGCATAAGGTGTACTTCAACGATTTTTGGGTGTATTTCTTAAATCCTTTGGGTGTAGTTTTGTAATCCTTTGGGTGTATTTCTATAAATCCTTTGGGTGTAGTTTTGTAATTCTTTGGATGTATTTCTATAATCGTTTGGATGTATTTCTGTAATGGTTTGAGTGTATTTCTGAAGTTCCATTATCTTCAAATTTGACAAAAAACTCGTTTTCATGGAGGAAGAAGAAGAAGAGTCGTTCATAATGTATGGTGAGTAGCGCGCTTTGGAAACAGGAAGTGGTTGAATAACGTGCGTTTATTTACTCTTGAATGTAGGAGTGTAATGCGTGTGTTTTGTTGGGCTTGTGCTAACTTATAAAACTTGTAAGCTAAAAAGACTTGTATGTATAACCGGCCTCTTTTAATAAAGATGCATTTATATGCAAGGTTGCCGCATATGGAAACCGTCTGTATTGTGTTTTGTTTTGTTTTTTTATTTTATTTTTAGTTTTTTAATCTTGTGTATTGCGGCATGGATTTTATTTTGTAATGTGATGTCGTACCTTTTTTTTTATTCAGTAACTAGTGTATACGAATAATACATAAAATTATATAAAATTTTTTATTAAAAATTAAATAAAATATATATTATAATTATTATTATAAATATTTTACAAAGTTATAATTAAAATTAAATTTTTAGAATTTTTAATATTAAAATATTAAAAATAATTAGTATTTGTCTTAATTAATTTGAGTTTGTTGAGTAATCATCTTACTCGTTTGCTTAAACAACTATTAGGAGTTAGAATCTCGCTTTGTATCTGTAGCAATTCATTGGCTAACAGTAAACCCTTAATAAATAGAGCATCATTATGTGGTAAGAGTTAGGGGTGGCAAACGGGCCTAAACCCGCTGGGCCAGCCCGCGTAACCCGCCAAAAAAAGTGGGTCGGGCTAAAAAATCGGGACCGCCAAATAGCAAAAGCCTACCTAACCCGCAACGCTTAAACCGCGGGCTTTGGCAGGGCGGGGCGGGATTCTCCACCGGGCTAAGGTTTTTTTTAATGAGGGGGTATTTTCGCAATTGTTTGGCCAAAACCTAACTTCCCCGAACCTAACTTAGAAGAGTATGAAAATAAAAATTGAGTGTTTTAAATTATGTTTATGTTACTTTGGAGACAATATTTATAATTATGTTTTAGATTATGTTTATTTTGCTTTGGAGAGAATATTTATACTTATATTTTGGATGAAAACTTGGTTTATAATTATATTTATTAGATATTTATAATTACAAAGACTTTAATGTTTGTGAATATAAAAAATATAATTTTTAATGCCATTAGAAATTATAAATTTATTAATATGGTTGTGAAATTATATATACTATTTAGAAGTTAATAGTAAAAAAAAAAAGAGGAGCTTTGGCAGGCTTAGCCCGCCAGCCCGCAGTTAGGCGGGGTGGAGTAGAATTTTAGGACCACCTCACTAGGCGGGGCGGGACGGGCTTCTGGCGGGGCGGGGCAAGGCAAGCTTCCCCACTTGCCACCCCTAGTAAGAGTGTTAGACTTGGTAGGAGTACCCGAATATGTGGGTACCCGACCCGTCCATACCTGGTTGGGAAGGGTAATAACTTGACCCGAGTCGGGGCAGATTTTGCTCATGACAGGGTTGGGTTTAGTATGTACCCGCTCCGAATATATACATATAAACACTTTTTAGGAATTAAGATTTGCCTCACATCATAGATTCAGTGATTCACAGCTTCAGTCCATACTCTATAGCCATACAAGAGAAACCCAGTCATTCTCACCCAGAGTCTTCTTCTTCTCGGCTTCTTCACAAAAAATCTTATAGCTCCCGTCATCGTTGTTGCTGAGCCCATCGCCGCCTACCCTTTCACAGCTCCCATCTTCCTTCACAGCTCATGTCGCCATTCTTGCTTATCCCATTACCATCGCTACATTTCTCTCTCTCTCTCTCTCTCTCTCTCTCTCTCTCTCTCTCTCTCTCTCTCTCTCTCTCTCTCTCTCTCATATGTTAAGTTCTTCTCTTCTTCTTCCACAGACTCATCACTTAGTCATTGTCGCTATGAGCACGGGCGTTGCCGTTGCAGTTTCATCTGAGTCTGTTACTGAATAAAATAAATTTTTTATTCAAGTTGGAGCAGTTAGAAATAGGCATGCATGAGATCATTTTTGCATGTAATTTCTGAATTTCTCATCCAAATTTGATCTATGTGGTTGAGTATTTTAATATGGCGATCATTGTGATTTCTTTTTGACACTAAT
The DNA here is from genome assembly GCF_059453495.1 of Arachis ipaensis. Classification (NCBI taxonomy): domain Eukaryota; kingdom Viridiplantae; phylum Streptophyta; class Magnoliopsida; order Fabales; family Fabaceae; genus Arachis; species Arachis ipaensis. The sequence goes on from NC_142443.1 coordinate 56,209,358, forward strand.
GTGATAAAAGTTGTGGTAATTTCATAACTAATATATGAGACAGACCAGATTATTAAAGTAATAAGGGAAATAACATTCAGACGTACGCATAAAATTTATAAGATGTGATTATCTCAGAAAATATATATGTGTAACTCAAGTGAAAGATTGTTAGGAAATTATTATTTCTTAATATATTTATGGGCAATACATATATTTATAATCGCAAATTAAGTAATTTCACATTAAATGACTTATATAACAGTGATATCATTTATTGTCATAAATGTTGAATTAAATAAGTCATTATTACTTTTGATTTGGATAAATGAGATTAAAACCATAGATACTATTCAAATGACTTCAGGATTTTAGTCTCCGACACATCAAACTTGCTTCCGTAGCTCTTTTCCCACAGTAAAGTTGTGATTTAGCCCTATCAAGGATACAGAAGGTTTTGATTGACGAAGATCAAAGAACTACAAGAGCCAAGCTCTTTGATCTCAATCATGCTCTCGAATGAAGGAACGCTTCCACGCTCTCAGTTATATTTCTTAATGATTTAACATGGATGATCTTGAGGTTGAGTAATTCTAAAATTTTCTAATAAAATAGAATTTTTCTTTAATCAAGTGATGATAAATAATTTTATTGAATTAAATTATATTAATATGATCACCGGATGATAAAGAATGCTAGAAAAATAAATAAATAATATTTTAAGAGTATAAAAATATTAAATTGTCATGTCAATTTACTTTTTTAATCAACCGCAATAAATATCTTAAATTAATTAAATGTTTGCAAAAAATTATATACCTAAAATTATTTCAATTCTTTAAAAATCTTCTAAACATATAATGGTTTAATTAGAGGTTAACTATGGAGAATTGAATATAATATTTTTAAATTTTTATTTTCAATTGAAATGTGTACTTAGTTCTATCCATCCTAAATAATTATCCACTATTACTTATCCATCTAAATAATTCTAACATTGATAGAATATTATTTTTTAAATGCAAAAAATTTAAAATATATTTATTCTATTTCAAAAATCAATATTCATATTTAACTTAGGATTTCAACAAATATAACAAAAAAAATTATATTTTTAGTTCAAAAAGTAAAATATCTATAAATATATTTTTGTACTTTAGCTTTCGATTTTTCAAAAAAAATTGGCAAGTTAATGAAATCAAATCATATTTCTATAACATATATAAGAATGTATATTACACATAAATAAAAAATGTTAGGTATAATAAGAATAAATACACAAATTAAAATAAAATTTAGAAAAATAAAAACTAATAAAATATTAAAAGAAAGAAATATAAATAGAAGAAAAAAAATTGTTAGACGAAAGAGAAATAATTAATAAATTTTATGTGTATATAAAAGAGGAATAAAAATAAAACATACCATACTTTGTGTAATTTAGCAAAATTTATGAAAATAAACACATAGAAAAAGAAAATAAAAATAATAATAAAAAAACTAAATATCTGAATTAATATAAAAAATAAAAAGCAATAAAATAAGGATAATCTTTCATAATCTTAATATTTTAATATAATTAATTAATAATAATATAATTAATCTACCATAATTTTAATCTAATCTTTTAATATAATTAATTCTAATTAAATAATCAAATAAATTGAAAATAATTACTTTAAAACGCCACTTTAAAATGAGATTATTATTATTAATAACATATAAATATTAAAATTATATTAATGCATTAATTAAAATACATTATTAGAATAAAAATTTGAAAGAATTAAAATAACTAAAATTTATTAACTTTAATTAGTTAAATTAGTATAAAATAAAAAAGAGATGATTAATCAAAATAAATAAACTAAAAAATATTACTGAGCAAAGCAAATGTCACAATAGTTATATTACTAATTAAAAAAATCAATTCAATCAATTCAAATTTTTATTTAAAATAGACAATCAAATATCACTAATGAATAAAAATAAATAGAATATAATAAAAAATAATTTTGGTAGTATAAATAATTAGATTAAATTATTATATACAATTTTTATTTTTTATCTTATTATAATTTAAGTTAACATTAATGGTAAAAAACTAATTTTAAATAGCCCCAATTTATATTTTACAACATAATTAAAGCACAATTCATAATTTTTTATTTTGTGATTAATCAACATTTTTAAAATTTTTTTAGTTAAGTCTTCTTTATTTTATGATTGATAAATTTTCTCTATAAAACACAAATTTGTGATGAATTATTACAATCATAATTAATTAAGAAAATCAAGAAAAATTATAAAAAATATCAAATAAACAATAAAAAATAGAGTAAAAATTTATTTTGAAACTAAAAATTTGTCAATTGTGCTAGAAATTCAAAAAATTTGTATCTTATTATATAATTAATTTTGTTACTCACTTCAACTTCATTATCTATTTGTATCCAAAAAAGTATATAATGTCACACTTATTTCAAAAAAGATGAAATTCTTTAAATATACGGTATAATGTATAATTTAAGAATAATAAGATAAAAAAAATCTAGAATTTTATAATAGTATTTAAAATTTTCAATGACAATAATACAAAGAGTTTAAATCTACTAATTTTATTCCAGATCTCAATTCAATAGTTACCCTTTACACATCTTATTTAAATTTGAATTTTAAAATTTAATTTGCATCTTTTTTTCTCCTAATATAAATTATTTTTGACAAAAAATAGGAAAAAAAATCAATTAGACCAAAAAAATATTCTATCAAAGAATTATTATAATAAAATTTATAATTAGAAAAAAATAATAAAAGCATTAATAATAATAAATAAAAAGAAATGAAGCTCATATTAAAGAATGTTAGAAAAGAAATAATAAAGTTCATATTAATAATAATAATGCTGAGTAATAATATTACTGCTTTAGCCTTCTAACCTCCGCCTTTGCCCATCGTTTTTTCTTTTCTTTATTTTTTATTTAAATTATCAAGTCATAAAAAAATAAAGAATAATTCAAGAAAATGAAAACAGCAAGATCAATAGTAACTATACAAATTAAAATACATATGATAAAGATTTATGTTGGGCATTAAGGGTTTAATATATTCAAAGTAGTAAAATCCTAATGGAAGGGGGACCAGAAAAGGATGGGATTAAAAGAAGAATTTATTAGCATAAAGAGACACAGCGGAAATATAAAAGATAGATAAAGGTGGTTTTTCCTACTAGACCTCTAAGAAACCTGTTCTTAGCAACCTAGGTCACCGGAAAGGATTCCCTACTAGACCTTCAAAGAACCTGTCCTTAACAACCTAGATCAGAGGGACGAAAAATGAAAGAAACCACCACGCAAATCACTTTAGTGTTGGATCCTTCAATCTTCCTTATGCAACAAGCGAAGCAAATCACTCACCTCACTTCTCACATAATAAACGTGCTTAAAAGCAACTGAAAATTTATTCATCAAAGTTATGTAAATTGTCTCACCAGAAGGTGTTTAAATAGGCACCTAACAAACTAACTAAAAGATAAGATAAGATAACTTAATTTAAATCAGATTTGATCTTATTGGATTAGATCAGATTTGATTTATATTTTAAAATCCTAAAGATATAATAACTAATTTAAATCAGATTTGATCTTATTGGATTAGATCAGATTTGATTTAAATTTTAAAATCCTAAAAATACTACTAAGCAAATTATAACTAAATCAAATCTTCTAACAAACTCTAACAGAAAAATAAATTAAAATAAAAGCCTAATAAATTCAAAATAAATAATAAATTATGCCTCCCATTGAATTTGAAAAGCATTATTGGGCTTCTTGCTGTCCTAACTTAGCCTATTGGGCCTTATGAGTTGTCGCCCTTTCAGCACCACTGTTTTTGAGACGAACTCTCGGTCTTCTAGATCTCCAAGACCAGCATGGTATGATTCTTCTAGTATTCAGATCTTTGAATGTGATGAGATTACCATTCTGTCCCTTAACTCTAAGATGACAAAAATGCCCTCTTGACCACGTATCATTCTCTCCCTCTTCAAAAAGATTCGTCCTCGAATCTTGCATGAGATGCTCTTCGTCCCTCCAAGGAATCCAAACCCAATCTCCGAGTTTATATACCATAGTTTGATGACTCTTCTCTACCCATTGAATTGTGGCTATGTCCTTCATGTGTTCCAGTTTAATTTTTCCAACCATACGTTCACCATCTTGTCCAAAGTGTGTAATTTATCTTCCTTCCTTTTCATCCCTATTAATGCCTCCATAATTGACCAGCGAATCTACAAAGCCTGGAAAACTTGATATAAAAACACCAGGAACTTCATAGTTAGTTGTATGAGAAACTAAGGACTCTGTGGATTTCAATGAGACTAATGCACTCTTGTCTAAGCTAGAACTTTCTAGATCTCTCTCACAAGTGTGTTTATTGAACTCAGTTTCTTTTTCGCTCATTGACTCCTCTCGCTCACTATTCGCATCTTTTCTCTCAAAACTCTCGCTTTCAATCAAACATGGATTCTTTTCACTCAAACATTCAATCTCTTTCTCAATTTCTTTTCTCTCATATTTTTTAAATTGCTCACATCCCAAGGACCCAGTTGAGAAATTTTGCACTGTTGAATCTTCCAAGGACACATCACCCTCTATAGCATACTCAACAAATTCTTCCAACTCTGGCTTTGAAGAAGAATGAAAGATAGGCGTAGAAGAATTCTTCTTGTTATGGCGATCTATCATTTGTTGCACTTGCTCCCGGTTAATGGCCAATTTGACCAAATCGTCCATGGTCGTGTAACGGTAACGTTGGACTGTATCTGCAAGTTCTTCGCGTAATCCAAACAAAAATCGGTCCATAAGAACCTCAGGACTCCTTTTGATATTAGCCTTGTCCATCAAATATAAAAATTCCTTGTGGTACTCCATCATTGATTGTGAACCTTGTTGCAACTTACAAAATCTTCCAAAAAATTCATTGTGGTAAGATGATGGTACAACTCGATTCCTCATGTGGTATGATGATGGCACAAACTGTCTCCTCATGATTTTCTTCATCTTCTCCCAGCTACTAATTGGGCGCTTTTCGTACCGTCTTCTAGATCTTCCTAATTCAGTCTACCATATACGGGCATCATTGGAAAAATTGGCTTGTACTAGTTGAACCTTCTTTTCTTCCGAAAGGATGCAATTTGCAAAAATCGATTCTACCTTCCTTTCCCATTTGAAATATGCTTCAGGATCATCCCTCCTTTTGAATGCAGGGATTTGAAACTGAGAACTCTTTTTCGCATATGAGCTTCCATCATCATCACTATCGTAATACTCAATCCTTTTTTTATTATTTTTTTTCAGACATTGACTTAAAGATGGAATAATTGCAAAAACAAAATTAAAAAAGAAATTTTTTTTTTCATTTTTTTGTTTGACTCTAACGTGAATTTACAGAAATTAAAGAGAAAAAAAAGAGACTAAACAAGACCCATGGAACGTGTAGATAAATAAGAATTTACCTACGACCTGTAACTGATACCAGATGATAAAGATTTATGTTGGGCATTAAGGGTTTAATACATTTAAAGTAGTAAAATCCTAATGGAAGGAGGACCAGAAAATGATGGGATTAAAAGAGGAATTTATTAGCATAAAGAGACACAGCGGAAATATAAAAGATAGATAAAGGTGGTTTTTCCTACTAGACCTCTAAGAAACCTGTTCTTAGCAACCTAGGTCACCGGAAAGGATTCCCTACTAGACCTTCAAAGAACCTGTCCTTGAGAACCTAGATAAGAGGGACAAAAATTGAAAGAAACCACCACGCAGATCACTTTAGTGTTGGATCCTTCAATCTTCCTCATGCAACAAGCGAAGCAAATCACTCACCTCATTTCTCACATAATACACGTGCTTAAAAGCAACTAAAAATTTATTCATCAAAGTTATGTAAATTGTCTCACCAGAAGGTGTTTAAATAGGCACCTAACAAACTAACTAAAAGATAAGATAAGATAACTTAATTTAAATCAGATTTGATCTTATTGGATTAGATCAGATTTGATTTATATTTTAAAATCCTAAAGATATGATAACTAATTTAAATCAGATTTGATCTTATTGGATTAGATCAGATTTGATTTAAATTTTAAAATTCTAAAAATACTACTAAGCAAATTATAACTAAATCAAATCTTCTAACAAACTCTAACAGAAAAATAAATTAAAATAAAAGCCTAATAAATTCAAAATAAATAATAAATTATGCCTCCCACTGAATTTGAAAAGCATTATTGGGCTTCTTGCTGTCCTAACTTAGCCTATTGGGCCTTATGAGTTGTCGCCCTTTCAGCACCACTGTTTTTGAGACGAACTCTCGGTCTTCTAGATCTCCAAGACCAGCATGGTATGATTCTTCTAGTATTCAGATCTTTGAATGTGACGAGATTACCATTCTGTCCCTTAACTCTAAGATGACAAAAATGCCCTCTTGACCACGTATCATTCTCTCCCTCTTCAAAAAGATTCGTCCTCGAATCTTGCATGAGATGCTCTTCGTCCCTCCAAGGAATCCAAACCCAATCTCCGAGTTTATATACCATAGTTTGATGACTCTTCTCTACCCATTGAATTGTGGCTATGTCCTTCATGTGTTCCAGTTCAATTTTTCCAACCATACGTTCACCATCTTGTCCAAAGTGTGTAATTTGTCTTCCTTCCTTTTCATCCCTATTAATGCCTCCATAATTGACCAGCGAATCTACAAAGCCTGGAAAACTTGATATAAAAACACCAGGAATTTCATAGTTAGTTGTATGAGAAACTAAGGACTCTGTGGATTTCAATGAGACTAATGCACTCTTGTCTAAGCTAGAACTTTCTAGATCTCTCTCACAAGTGTGTTTATTGAACTCAGTTTCTTTTTCGCTCATTGACTCCTCTCGCTCACTATTCGCATCTTTTCTCTCAAAACTCTCGCTTTCAATCAAACATGGATTCTTTTCACTCAAACATTCAATCTCTTTCTCAATTTCTTTTCTCTCATATTTTTCAAATTGCTCACATCCCAAGGACCCAGTTGAGAAATTCTGCATTGTTGAATCTTCCAAGGACACATCACCCTCTACAGCATACTCAACAAATTCTTCCATCTCTGGCTTTGAAGAAGAATGAAAGATAGGCGTAGAAGAATTCCTCTTGTTATGGCGATCTATCATTTGTTGCACTTGCTCCCAGTTAATGGCCAATTTGACCAAATCGTCCATGGTCATGTAACGGTAACGTTGGACTGTATCTGCAAGTTCTTCGCGTAATCGAAACAAAAATCGGTCCATAAGAACCTCAGGACTCCTTTTGATATTAGCCTTGTCCATCAAATATAAAAACTCCTTGTGGTACTCCATTATTGATTGTGAACCTTGTTGCAACTTACAAAATCTTCCAAAAAATTCATTGTGGTAAGATGATGGTACAACTCGATTCCTCATGTGGTATGATGATTGGCACAAACTGTCTCCTCATGATTTTCTTCATCTTCTCCCAGCTGCTAATTGGGCGCTTTTCATACCGTCTTCTAGATCTTCCTAATTCCGTCCACCATATACGGGCAGCATTGGAAAAATTGGCTTGTACCAGTTGAACCTTCTTTTCTTCCGAAAGGATGCAATTTGCAAAAATCGATTCTACCTTCCTTTCCCATTTGAAATACGCTTCAGGATCATCCCTCCCTTTGAATGCAGGGATTTGAAACTGAGAACTCTTTTTCGCATATGAGATTCCTTCATCATCACTATCGTAATACTCAATCATTTTTTTATTATTTTTTTTTCAGACATTGACTTAAAGATGGAATAATTGCAAAAACAAAATTAAAAAAGAAATTTTTTTTTGTTTTTTTTCATTTTTTTTGTTTGACTCTAACGTGAATTTACAGAAATTAAAGAGAAAAAAAAAGAGACTAAACAAGACCCATGGAACGTGTAGATAAATAAGAATTTACCTACGACCTGTAACTGATACCAGATGATAAAGATTTATGTTGGGCATTAAGGGTTTAATACATTCAAAGTAGTAAAATCCTAATGGATGGGGGACCAGAAAAGGATGGGATTAAAAGAGGAATTTATTAGCATAAAGAGACACAGCGGAAATATAAAAGATAGATAAAGGTGGTTTTTCCTACTAGACCTCTAAGAAACCTGTTCTTAGCAACCTAGGTCACCGGAAAGGATTCCCTACTAGACCTTCAAAGAACCTGTCCTTGACAACCTAGATCAGAGGGACGAAAACTGAAAGAAACCACCACACAGATCACTTTAGTGTTGGATCCTTCAATCTTCCTCATGCAACAAGTGAAGCAAATCACTCACCTTACTTCTCACATAATAAACGTACTTAAAAGCAACTGAAAATTTATTCATCAAAGTTATGTAAATTGTCTCACCAGAAGGTGTTTAAATAGGCACCTAACAAACTAACTAAAAGATAAGATAAGATAACTTAATTTAAATCAGATTTGATCTTATTGGATTAGATCAGATTTGATTTATATTTTAAAATCCTAAAGATATGATAACTAATTTAAATCAGATTTGATGTTATTGGATTAAATCAGATTTGATTTAAATTTTAAAATCCTAAAAATACTACTAAGCAAATTATAACTAAATCAAATCTTCTAACAAACTCTAACAGAAAAATAAATTAAAATAAAAGCTTAATAAATTCAAAATAAATAATAAATTATGCCTCCCACTGAATTTGAAAAGCATTATTGGGCTTCTTGCTGTCCTGACTTAGCCTATTGGGCCTTATGAGTTGTCGCCCTTTCAGCACCACTATTTTTGAGACGAACTCTCGGTCTTCTAGATCTCCAAGACCGGCATGGTATGATTCTTCTAGTATTCAGATCTTTGAATGTGACGAGATTACCATTTTGTCCCTTAACTCTAAGATGACGAAAATGCCCTCTTGACCACGTATCAACATAAGCGAAAAATAAAATTATTATATGATAGAATTAACATGAGTATATTTTATCATTAAATAAACAAAGTTAATGCAAAACAAAATACACGTAAAGAGAAAAAAAAATAAAATATTCAATGTGGTAATATATATATATATATATATATATATATATATATATATATATATATATAGAAGACTATAAAGCAATGAACTTTTAACTAAATCAAATTGTATTTATTATTATTAGAAAGGGTAAGAGAGAGTAGTAGAGAAAAGGTTTGTGTGTTTTCAAGTTGTGTAGAATGATACAATATAGAAGGGTATTTATAGGTGCTAAGAGAATCGAAATAATAAAGACGTAATATCCTATAATAAATATTTAGATATGTTAAATAATTCTAATGGATCTAATTGATCTTAATTATAATCTAACATCCTCCGTCACTTGAGTTTGAAACTTATTTGAAACAACTAAATAAAAACGAATGCATAAACTGATAGAACGTGTGCAGACGAAACTGCTTGAAGAAAGCGCAGACAGAATTGTTAGAATGAAACGCAGACGAAACTGTCGAAAGGAAGTGTAGACAGAACTGCCATAGGAAAACGCAGATGGAACTGCCACAAGGAAACGTAGGCAAAACTACCGGAAGGAAGTACAGACGAAACTGTTGGAAGGGAACGCAGACAGAACTGTCGGAAAAGAATGCAGACGAAACTGCCGTAAGAGTGGCCAACTGCTGAAAAGATGGCGAACTGCCAAAAAACTTCTGAAAAGCGACAAAGTGCGAAGAGATGACAAACTATCGGAAGGTGACGAAAAACTTATAGTTTCTCCATGAGAATAAGTAAGTAGTAGATGAGCTAATCGGTAAGGTAAGAAAAGCATCAAAGCATTGAGAAAAGAGAAAGAAAAAAAATGGCACAGAAGAAAAGTATAAAAATTACGGTGATTTCACTAGAAGAAAATCAACTTATCCTACTCAAGAAGGATACCATGGCTCTGATGCCATGTTAGAAAGGAGAGAGGGAACAATAGGAAAAAGATTTGTGAGTATTCAAGTTGTGTAAAATGATACAATATAGAAGGGTATTTAGAAGTGATAAGAGAATCGAAATAATAAAGACGTAATATCCTATAATAAATATTCAGATATGCTGAATAATACTAATTGATCTAATTGATCATAATTATACTATGATAATTATATTCAATTAATTAATATACATAATACTAAATTGTGTGATACTTAAATATCTAATCAAATCAATTAGTTGATATAATTAATCTATTGTAATGAATTGTATTTAATGATTAAAAGAAATAAATCAGGAAACACTCTCCGAAGCATGCCACGACAGTTTTATCATTAAGTGCAATAATCTGACTTTTATATAATAGAATAGATTTTTGTTCTTGAATGTTCTTTTGAGTATTTTTCATTTGGATGAATTAGTTTGTGTTGATTTTTGGTTTAGAACTACAGATACAGGGGCTATAAGTCCATCTTTCACCATGTTTTTTATTTTTGTTGCCAATTCAGTCAAGGCAAGTATTATATTAGTCTATAAATGTTGGATACTATAGTTTGAGATTGAGAAAGTATAGGGAGCCAATGGCCTAAGCATACAATGTGTACAATGGAGGTTTAGGAAGTATTAGAGATATGATCATTAGTGTTACATTGTCCTATCAGGTTATGCTTTTGGGATGAGTGGTTTTATGACATGGTATTAGAGTTCTAGATCTGAAAGGTCAAGAGTTCGATCCTTGGTGAACCCCAAGATCAGCTTAAGCTTTTGAGATGAGTGGTTTTATGACATGAGATGTTTATTATCCCTGGTATTCGGATGGTTATTCTGGATAGTATAGGTAATGTTTATTTTATTCTTAGACCAAAGATTTAGCCCATTGTACACATTGTATGATTAGACCATTAGCTCCCTAGCATTACCCTTTGAGATTTTATACTCTGTAAATATTTGATAAAATATTTAGAGTTAGATTCTATTGTATTGTATTGTATACTAATCATTAAATAAATTACATGTTGTGAGATATATTTTCAAAATATGTAAAAAGCTATTCTGAAGAGTTACATCTCTTCATAGAGTTATGACTTAATCAAAAGTTATGCCTGTTAAAAGGTTGCAACTATTTGAATAGTTATGTCTGTTGAAAGGTTGTAACTATTTAAAAAGTTGTGTCTGTTGAGTACGTAGCTGCATGTACTCCGTCTCTATAAATTTCCCTCATTTCATTATTGCCAGGAATCCATCTCAACACTTTCTTTATGCGCAAAAGAAAGAATAGAGAATATTATTCTGTAAATTATCATTTAGTGTAAGGCTTGACTGTGTGAGTGCATAACCAAGTCAAGTGTTCTTCATTGTATCCTATAGAAAATTCGCTAGTAACCCATTTTGCACACCATTGTATATTGGTGGGGGCAAATTAAGCCTAAAGGAAAGTGTGTGTAACACACGCCTTGAAGAATTGCGCTATTTGATTCACTATCCCCTTCTCTCTTAACTCACAATCTTTAGGCTTAATATTCACCAATAAAACAAAAATGGTCACCGCATCAATTAAGGAGATGACGTCGAATTTTGTCAAGTTAGAAAGATTTGATGGTAAAAATTTCATACGATGGCAAAAAAAGATGTACTTCCTTCTCACAACACTAAAAGTGGCATATGTTCTTACCATACCAAGACCACCAGAAATTAAAAGGGAGGTCATTGCAAAAACATGAGCCAGGCAAAAATGGGACAACGATGACTATATATGCATCGGGCACATACTCAATGGCATGACTGATGCACTATTTGATGTCTACCAAAATGTTGCGAGCGCAAAAGAATTATGGGACAAATTAGAGGCAAAATATATGGCCGAGGACGCAACAAGTAAGAAATTTCTTGTCACTCGCTTTAATAATTATAAGATGGTTGATGGTAGATCTGTCATGGAACAACTGCATAAAATTGAGCGTATTTTAAATAATTTTAAGCAACATAACATACACATGGATGATACCATCATTGTATCTTCAATTATTGACAAACTCCCTCCATCATGGAAAGAATTCAAAGAACTATGAAACATAGAAAGGATGATGTTTCTCTTGAGCAACTAAGTAATCAACCTTCGTCTTGAAGAAGAGTATCGTAAACAAGACGATACTAAAGAGCAAAGTACTCATGCTAATCTTCACGTAATGGAAGATGGAAAATCCAACAAGCCCAACAAGAAGAGATACAGAGATTTTAATAAATCTCAAAGTAACAATGGTGATTTCAAAAAAAATAAAAAGAAAGGAAATTGTTTTCATTGTGGAAAACTAGGACATTTTAAGAAAGAATGTCATTTCTTAAGAAAAAGGAAAGAAAAGAATGACAGAACAATAAAAGATAATCTTATTGCTGTAATTTTTGAGATCAACATGATTGAAGACATTAGATCATGGTGGATAGATTCTGGTGCAACTCGACATGTATGTAAGAATAGAGATTTTTTCAAGACATTCAAAGAAGAGAATGGGACTATTCTGTACATGGGAAATGCATCAACTATTCAAGTAATGGGCAAAGAAACGGTGGAACTTGAATTCACTTCTGGAAGAGTACTGACTCCTACTGATGTATATTATGTACCCGAAATCAGAAAAAATTTAGTTTCTGTCCCTCTACTTAACAAGTATGGGTTTAAGTCTGTATTTGAAGGAGACAAATTTATTCTTTCTAAGGATGGAGTGTTTATGGGTAAAGGATATCTATGTGAGAATATGTTTAAATTGAATATTGTAAATACTATTAATAATAATAATGTTTCTGTTTATATTGCTGAGTCCTTTGATTTATAGCATAATCGTTTAGGACATGTTAATTTTCATAAATTAAATGATATGATAAAATATGATCTTATTCCAAAATTAATTAAAAATTCAGATGTATTTACAACTTGTATGTTAACCAAGATAACAAGACTTCCTTTTCAAAGAGTACAAAGAAATTCAAAGTTATTAGAATTAATACATTCTGATGTATGTGATTTGCATGGTTGGCCTACTATAGGTAGAAAGAAATATTTTGTAACTTTTATTGATGATTTTAGTAGATATTGTTACATATATTTGATGCATTCTAAAGATGAAGTTTTGGATAAATTTAAGATTTTAAAACTGAAGTTGAATTACAACATGAAGCCTTTATTAAGTGCTTAAGGTCTGACCGTGGAGGAGAATATTATAATCCTAGTTATTTTGAGTCCACTGGTATTATTCATCAAACTACTGCACCATATTCTCCACAACAGAATGGTATTGCTGAAAGAAAAAATAGGGTGCTGGAAGAAATGGTTAATGCTATGCTATCTTATTCTAGTCTAGCAAAAGGTTATTGGGGTGAGGCTGTGTTAACTGCCTGTTATATTTTAAATAGAATTCCTAATAAAAGGAATAAAATAACTCCATATGAACTTTGGAAGAATAAAAAGCTTAATCTTAAATATCTTAAAGTTTGGGGCTGTAGAGCAATAGTAAAAGTTCCTGAGCCTAAAAGAAAGAAATTAGGAAAAAGAGGTATAGAATATATTTTCTTAGGATATGCTGAGAACAGTAAAGCTTATAGGTTTGTAGTTATTGAATCTAATGAATCATACTCTACTAATACAGTTATTGAATCAAGAGATGCAATTTTCTTAAAAGATAGATTTAATTCAACTCCAAGACTTGAAAGTAAAATTCACTTAGAAATAGAAGAAAATATAGAAAATAAGCCCGTTGAAAATATTGAACTTAGAAAAAGTAAAAGAATAAGAAAAGCAAAGACTTATGGACCAGATTTCTTTATGTTCCTTGTGGAAGGGACAGGAGAATCAATAGATAGCATTGCACCTATATGCCTTCATATGGAAGGTGATACTGAGACCTATGAAGAGGCTATAAGGTCTCGAGATTCAGATTTTTGGAAAGAAGCAATACAAGATGAGATGGACTCAATAATGAGAAATAACACTTGGAAATTAGTTGATCTTCCTCGTGGGTCAAAAGCCATTGGTTCTAAATGGATTTTCAAAAAGAAAATAAAAGTAGATGAAACTATTGATAAGTTCAAAGCACAATTAGTTGCTAAGGGGTTTGCACAAAAAGAAGGAATTGATTACTTTGATACATATGCACTAGTAGCAAGAATTGCTACAATTAGAGTGCTTATAGCACTTGCTTCAATCTTTAATTTTGTCATTCACCAAATGGATGTTAAAATAACTTTCTTAAATGGTGAACTAGACGAAGAGATGTATATGAAGCAACCCAAAGGATTTATAGTTGCTGGTCAAGAAAATAAAGTGTGCAAATTAGTTAAGTCTTTATATGGACTGAAACAAGCCCCTAAGCAATGGCATAAAAAATTTGATGAAACTGTTCGTGCTAATGCATATAAAATAAATGAATCTGATAAATGTGTGTATAGTAAAGTTAAAAATGGTAAAGGTGTTATGATTTGTTTATATGTTGATGATATGCTTATTTTTGGTACTGATTTAGAAGAGGTAGAAAAAACTAAACATTTTTTGTCTAGTAATTTTGATATGAAAGATATGGGAGCTGCAGATATAATTTTAGGAATTAAAATTGTTAGAGATGGTCATAATTTAGGATTATCTCAATCTCATTATATAGAAAAATTATTAAAAAGGTTTGATGAGTTTGAAGGATATTCGGTGAGTACTCCTTTTGATCCAAGTATTAAATTAGTACCCAATACAGGTTCGTTTGTTTCACAAGTTGAGTATGCAAAATAATTGGATGCTTAATGTATGCTATGACTTGTACTAGACCAGATATAGCATATGCTGTAGGTCACTTAAGTCGGTATACAAGCAATCCAAGTAAAGACCATTGGCATGCTGTCCGAAAAATATTAAAATATTTGAAGGAACAATAAACTATACTTTGTTGTATAGTGGTGAACCTTCTGTTTTAGAAGGATATACAGATGCCAGTTGGATAAGCTATACAGAGGATCATGCATCAACAAGTGGTTGGATCTTTACTCTTGGTGGAGGTGCTATTTTTTGGGGATCCAAGAAATAAACTTGCATAACAGACTCTACCATGGCTGCAGAATTTGTTGCTTTGGCAACTGCAAGCAAGGAAGCTGAATGGCTTAGAGATTTATTACATGAAATTTCAGTTTGGCTAAAACCAATGGCACCAATCTCTATACATTGTGATAGCCAAGCAACATTATCAAAGGCTTACAGCCAAGTCTATAATGGAAAATCTAGGCACATTGGAGTAAGACATAGCTATCTTAAAAACCTTATTGGTAATGGAGTTATATCTATAAATTTTATAAGGTCAGAACAAAATCTTGCAGATCCTTTGACGAAAGGATTGACAAGGGATTTGGTGTTTAAAACATCAAAAGGGATGGGACTAAAATCCGTATTTTAAATAATTACCAATGGTGGAAACCCAACTCACACTTGAGTAACATCAAGTCTTGAGTTCAATGTGGTAAAGTACACTATTAGAGTAATTGCAAGTACTCATAATAATTTCTTTCATCCCAAGGTAAAAAGTACTTGGAACCATAATGGTATAAAGGAACAGGATGAGCTTTGCTCTTAATAGACCTATAGCAAGTATATTATTGCTGAAGTATTTAATTATGGGATACTTTGATAGAGTCTACCTATATGAGTGTGAACTGAGGCCGGTTCTTAGAGTTAAGATTTTACTCTTAAAGCACTCACGAAAGGATACTAGACACAAGGCCTACTAAATGTGTCATATTAAATATAACATTTAAATGATACCGAAATTTTATGTGTCATCAATGCACGCTTGTTCATATGAGTTAAATGGTTCAAAGCTTGTCTACCATTTTAAATTCGGATGAGTGAATACCACTGGTTACTAGGTAAAGGTTCAAATCGCAAGATACCTCTACTGGAAGCATAAAACTTCCAGAATAATAGGATTGAAAAGAAATTTTGAAAATGGTGGGGGATTGTGAGATATATTTTCAAAATATGTGAAAAGCTATTTTGAAGAGTTACATCTCTTCATAGAGTTGTGACTTAATCAAAAGTTATGTCTGTTAAAAGGTTGCAACTATTTGAATAGTTATGTCTGTTGAAAGGTTGTAACTATTTGAAAAGTTGTGTCTGTTGAGTACGTAGCTGCATGTACTCCGTCTCTATAAATTTCTCTCATTTCATTATTGCCAGGAATCCATATCAACACTTTCTTTATGCGCAAAAGAAAGAATAGAGAATATTATTTTGTAAATTATCATTTAGTGTAAGGCTTGACTGTGTGAGTGCATAAACAAGTCAAGTGTTCTTCATTGTATCCTACAGGAAATTCTCCAGTAACCCATTTTGCACACCATTGTATATTGGTGGGGGCGAATTAAGCCTAAAGAAAAGTATGTGTAACACATGCCTTGAAGAATTGCGCTATTTGATTCACTATCCCCTTCTCTCTTAACTCACACATGTGATGGTTTTTAAAGAGGATTACTATCCCAGAGATAAAACAGCACACATGGTTCTTGAAGAACTTGCCTAGAGAGATAATTGAGGCTGATAGAAGAATCAATGAAAAAAGTGTGAAGGAAAAGGAGGAGCGACCAAGCCAGAGTGTTGAAGAAATTATACGTATAGTCAAAGAGGCAGGAAACCACATCCAGGATTAAAATTGGATTCTGAAGATGCTGAAGCTAAAGAGAGACTTAATGTTAGTGGAGATTCTGTGGAACCTCTTTCATCCTTAAATTAATTGTTACCGTCTTTAATTTCTCTTGATTTAGGGTTGTGTTTTATAAGTCAATACAATAATTATTAATTACTATATGAATTGAATTTTGTGATGCTAAAAATGTTAATGTGGTGAACCTCGCTCTATTTCGGTTTGTTCCCATCAGAACACAATTAAGATTGTAATTGTAACAAAAAAATTAATATATTGTAAAATTTTTTTATTTTGATATAGATATTGTGAATATTTTTTGTATTTATTTAAAAAATTGATCTATGTTTGATTCTTTTTATATTTTATTAAAATATAATTATTTATTAAAATCAAGTTTTATTAGTGATATATGTGAAATTAGTAAAAATCAATAACAGTGATCGATTTAGCTACCAATTTTAGATTTTCATATCAGACATTAGCGACCGATTTTATCAGTGACCGAAAAGTTGGTTGCTATTTAGCAACCGATTTTCTCAGCAACCAATTTAGCAACAAAAAAAGTGGTCGCCTTTTAGCGACCGATTTAGCGACCAATATCGTTTGGTACTAGTTTGGTAGTATTGGTTGAAAATCGGTCGCTAATATCGGTTGCTAATAGTTAGCGACCGAAGTTGGTAGCTATTTTTAAATTAGCGACCAAGGTTTTAGCGTCCACCAGAATCGGTCACTAAATCAGTTGCTATTCCGGTAATTTCTTACAGCGAGTATCAGTGAGTGTCATGTTTAAAATGTGTTCGACATGCGAACACGATAAATTAAAAAAGTGTCCATGCTTTGTACCATATTAACAAAGTTGGAATATGAACCCCTTTTAAGGTGTTTGTGATTTATGAAATACAATGGTCTGTGATGTTTTAAGCCCGTTTCGGATGCTTTATATGTTACTTTTTTAACTTTTGACTAATGTAAAGTAGTAGTATTAATATTTGGTACAATTTTTAAAATCAAATTGTAATTTTCTAAAACTTATTTAAGTGCTTATGGAGAAGTAAAAAAAATGACTTCTCTCATAATAAAAAGCTTTTTATCACATTTTTTTAAAATAAGTACTTTTAAAATTAAAAAATCAAATACAAAATAACTTATTTATAAGCTATCTTTAATATAAACATTTATTGTTTAAGTTATTTTTTCAAAAGGAGCTTAATTAAACTGTTTATTTAAACTAGGCCTTAATTTACTTTGAAAAATGACTTTGTTTTCTTTTGTTTCTTTAATTGCTTCTTTGCTTGTTCAGAAATCCAATGAACAAAAATTTTAACCACTATTTGGTGGGCGTGTTCATGTACATTAGTTTCAACACTAACGCTATGTTTGGTTCGAGAGAAAATGAGTTGAAAGAAAATGAATGAAAAGAAAATGAATGAAAAATAATATTTTTTTTATTTAGTTATAAAAAAATAGAAAGGAAGCAAAATTTTTGTATGGGTCTCACAAAAAAATTTTCTTTCTATCACAAGTAAGAAAACAAGAAAGAAAATTCTATATTTTTGTATTTTCAATATTATCCTTAGTTATATTATTATTAATAATTTTTAATATAAATTTATTTTAATATATTATTATAATAGAGATTTATATTTAAATATTATATGTATTAGATAAATAATTTAAATCAAATATATAAAATTATAATATTTTATAATATTTATAAAATGTAATAAAACATGAATAAATAAAAATATTTATACTTTATTTTATGATAAGAGTATTAATGTAATTTTATACTATTATGATTTTTTTTTATTTTTCTTTCCATCCAAACAAAAGAAAATTTTCTCTCTATTTTCTTTCTATCTATTTTCTATTCATTCAAACAATACACAAATAATTTCATTTTTTCTTTCATTTTCTTTTTTTATCTTCTTTACTTTTATTTTCTTTCCTTCCATTTTCTTTTTTGCATCCAAACAAAGTGTAAACATTGAAATTATTCTAGTTAGAGAGCAAAGGCTTGAGATTTATGACATGATGATATTGGCAGGGTAGTACATATATTCTAGCAAGTTAACTCAAGAATTTGGTAATCTGAGTCCCAGTCTTGTCAAGCGTGGTCGCTTTTCTTGATTTCAATCATTGATAGCTATCAACCCCATATTTTTTAAGCCTTCAATATGAAAACAGTTATAAATTTGACAGAGTTTTGCATTTTAGCTTAAATTTTTCACATCAGAAACAAATAGGATGCAACTGATAAAATACTAATCATACAATAGCCATTTTTGCTTTTCTATAGATTAGTTGAATCTTTCCCTGAGTTTTATGAGAACAAAAAGAGCCATTTGTGGATTATGATATTGACAGATGGTGAATATAATAACCACTTCAACTGTTCTATTAGATATAAAATCATGAAGTCTTAGATGAAGCTGTACATTCAGCTGAATAGTATGTTTTAGATGTTGTAAATTATACTTTGCAAAGTAATGACTCTATAGTGAATTTGTTTTCTTTTCTTTTTATTTTTTCAATTTTTCTATACTAGTTTATGTTTGTATTTTTATATGAAGTTTGTTTTAATAACATGATTTAGTTTTTCCATAATGATTAGTTATTTAATATTTGATTATGCTGGCTTTCAAAATGTTAAAAGTAATATGAAGTGGCCTAGGGAAAGGTTTATGTAGCTATTGGCACACTTTATAAGTGTAGCCATATCTTGTAATCATCAATAGTCACGCTTACTAAGCGCAGCTATATATTACCCTATTGGCACGCTTAAAAAACGTAGCCATATCTTTCTCTATTGGCACGCTTTTGAAGCATACCCAAAACCAACTTTTTGGACACGCTTCAAAAGTGTCAGCCACGCGTACGCGTCACTTTGATAATTCACTGGCCACACGTACGCGTCATTTGGACTACGGCTTGGTCACGTGCACGCTTCAGCCATGCGTACGCGTCGATGCTAGCTTCTCAAATCCTTAATTTCTTGTGTTCCTTCTACTTTTGCATGCTTCCTTTCCATCCTCTAAGCCATTCCTGCCTTATAAAACCTGAAATCACTTAACGCACATATCACGGCATTGAATGGTAATAAAGGAGGATTAAAAATTAGCAATTTTAAAGCCAAAAAAGTATGCTTCCAATCATAGCACAAAATTAGGAAGGAAACTTAAAAACATGCAATTTATATGGATAAATGTGAGAATAGTTGACAAAATTCACTCAATTTAATCCAAAATATACCCTAAACTAGTGGTTTATCAAGGTGATCCCACAGGAGTTTTACAGAATAACTGACAAGCCCTCCACCTCTGCGAGGTTGGCCTTCCCTCATCTCATTTACCGCCTATGTGTAGCAGTTGAAGCTCACATAGAGGGAGATATCCTGATCGAAAAGGAGAGACCAATCACAAAGAAGGGTATGGAGCATGCTAGGGAGCCCGTGCAAGGATCACAGCAAGAGCTATTTCCACCACCTCCATAGGATATTCCGGAGATTCCTCAAGGAATGTACTTCCCTCCCCGTGACTACTGTGATCAGCTGACCACATCTTTAGGGGAGTTGACATCATTAGTTGATCAGCTGAGGCTGGAGCATCAGGACTAGTCTGCTTTTGTCCATCAGATGATGAAAGATCAAAGGAGGATGATGGAGGAGCAGAGGAGGCAGGGACGTGACATTGAGGAGCTTAAACGCTCCAGAGGATTCCCCGGAGGGAGCAGTAGCTTCCATCACTAAGGTGGTCTAGTTTCATTCTCCTTGCCTTTATTTTATCTCTGTTTTCCTAGTATTTCACTATGTTATCTGTTTTCTATTCTAGTTGCATGATCACTCTTAGGATTTCTTTGCCTTAGTAGTTTCACAACTAGAAAATGAATTAATACAGACAGATTTACAAACAGATTTAGTCTTTATTACAGACAGATTTTTGGTTACCGACGAAATTACTGACAGATTTTGTGCCTCTGTAAAAGCCTCGTCGAAATTTATTTACCGACGGATTTTTTTCGTCGAAAAATTACCGACGGATTTTTACCAGTTACCGATGAATTTTTTCTCTGTAAATTCTCCATCCATTTCCAAAAGGCGACGAACTTTCCGACGGATTTTTCGTCGATAATTACAGACAGATTTTTCGACGGATTTTCCGTCTGTAATTACAGACGGATTTTTTGACGAATTTTCCGTCTGTAATTACAAACGAATTTTTCGACAGATTTTCTGTCTGTAATTTGAACCTTGGAAAATCATTTGACACTCTGATTATAGACAGAAAATCCGTCTGTAAATTCGTCAGTAAGGTAAAATAGAATTTTTTTTATTTTTCCAATTACAAAATAAACTTGTTTTCATACAAAATAAATATAAATTTAATACAAATTTTTATCTAATTTGTATTCGAATATTTATAATATTTCAAAAAATAAACAAATTCATCGTATTTATCAAGCAAGTCAATATGATTCAAAACATAGACAAAATGTATTGATACATTAACAATAGTCCTCAGTGTATTGTTCAACCATACTAAATTTATCAACTATAATTCATAACATTGTATTATATGAGAAAAATTACATTATGCAAATCTCTACAAGCCAATCAACCAGTATCCCGCACATGCTTTGAGTAATGTCGTGTTGCTTTATATCTCTTAATGCAATTAGAAAAGGGATACACTTCTTGGCTACAAAAATTTCAAAGTAGTGCATGTCAGTAAAAGTACACAGCAGAAAAAAATACATGAAAAAATGTCAATAATAAAAGTTATTCACTTTGTTATGGCACAAAAAACTCATTACTCAACATCCTTAATGAAAATTATGTCAATTGAAAGCATAAGAACTAACCATGATCTGTACAATATGAAAATATTTCAATATATAATTTATTAACTCTTAGAAATAAAAGACCACAAACAAATTTTATGGAAAGAAAAGGCCAATGAGCACAATTTCAAATTAACTTTCCAAGGTTAAGAGTCTATATAGAAAGAGACATTGTCAAAATCCATATGCATGCAAATATCCAAACATGCATAGATGCATAGATGTATGCCCTGTAATTAGTTACCTGAAGATGATAGCCAACAAAAAAGTAATTGTCAGAGTCAAGTTGCTCATAGCTGATCCAAGAGTGTGAGAGTTGTAGCTTATGCCAGTGAAAACACAATTCTGCATCATAGTTATACTGAAATGTATATCTTAGCAACAAAAGGTATCATCACTGAATGAGAAACCAAAGATATAAGAACAATTTCTGAAAATATTATACCCAACAAGGACAAGGAAGAAGAATTTGCAAAGAAGCGAGAAAGGAAGAGGTGGTGTTGTAGTTCTGCAAAACAAAGGAAAGGAAGAGAATTAGGTAGAGATGGAATACAGTCCAATCATAAAGTTGGAGATCTGGTAAGGGAAGAAGACAAAAAAAATCCATCATAATATTAATAAAGAAAGCAGATGGAAGAAGCAAACATGAAGCATTCTCCCAGTAAATGTTATGGTAGTAGTTCTATTTTTGCTTGATGCATAATATTTTCACATCTAAACCAAACCGGTAACTTAGTTTTGATTATTGAAATCATAGCAGGAGTGCTGCACAAGTCAAAAGTCAAAACTCACAAATCAGGGTTAGCATCTATCTTGCTGAAAAAATCATCACGGACTGGATTCAAGGAACATATTATTCTATCAACAACAACATCCGTCTCCACATTGAAATACTATGAGTAAGATGAGACACTAAAAACTCCCTGCACTGATCAACAAATTAAAGATCAATGAACGTCATTTTTTTTGGACAGGAATGAATGGCACTATTATAAATTAAGTTGCAATAAAAATACAGAATTGGAATCAGTCTTGTATCTGACTGCAGCATAAATCAGTAGTATGAATCTTCTCTAGGTCAACCGATACAACAGAAGATTGCTTAGAATCTAGAAACAAGGTTAATTAGTTGGGAGCCATATGCTGAAGTTCACCCTAACTTTTTAGACTCCCAATCTCATCCTTGGCCAAACACATGGAAGAGTGACAGATTTAGAAATGACAAATTCCCTCACAATTTAGAAAAAGGGTAACAGATTAATCCTAGCATAAAAAACTGAATGATGAAGGACAAATTTGTTACTTTCAAATCCCGAGGAACTAATTTGATGTCTATATTTTTGTTTAGAGACAAGATTGAGGTTTACCTTTTCTCCTTTGATATAATCCATCCGTTGACAACAAAATACTGAAGACATACCAAGGTATGTAGCATGTCAATTGTCAAGAATATAACACCAGAAAACAAGAGCTACAAATAGAAACATGCATCTCATATTTGGTTGTAAAGAAGTATGATAGATAAGTTTGACATACCAGCAGTTTGAGCTGTAATAGGTTGATATACTTGTCCTCTTCTTCCTCCTGCATTGCTGGGAGGGAATGTTTGCATATTTGCCAAAAGGGCTGCATCCTTTATCAGGGGAACCAAGCTTCAATGCAAGGCATTACAAAAGGAGTTTACACTGATGCTACACAATGAAAAAGTTTATAAATAGATCCTGATCAAGTTTCAACAAACAAAAAGAACACGATGATAAGGTATAATTTTTCTTGTTAGTAATGTCAGTTAGAATCAAATACAAAAGCCACCAAGGGCGAATTCAATCCTGCAGCTCAAATTTGTGTTTGCTAAGTCTCCGTAAAGAAATTGGCTTACAAAAAACATGTAAAATGAGGAGCAGATTTGGCGGTCTTTCTCGCTCTTCTCCTCCAACTGCACTCGCCTATGGCCGAATTGGGAGTGCAGTAACCACTGTCACAGATTAGTAAACTTCTATGGATTCTGAAAGTGTTGGAGAAGCGAGAACTTCCAAAGGCGACAGATCTATCCATTAAGATGGTTTTTCTTTCTGCCAGTTTGAAAGATGCGCCTCAACAGTTGAGTTTCCCTTTTCATCCCTCTGTAAGACAAAAATCAAAACCTTATCACAAGTTGATAAAGTAGATATAGAGATAGTAAAGTAGCAGCAACATCAAAAGCAAAATGGAAGCAACGATCTAGAATGCATTTGTCTTCTTCTGCATATATCAAGAACCAGTTAAATGAATTCAAACGAATTACATTAAATAGATTCATTTTCACCACATAGTTGGACAAGGCATTAAGGAGTCTTTGAAAATTCACTCTGTCATTATTTTGCAATTTGTCAAGTTAAATTCTTCAGGATTTCTGAATCTTTTAAGATTTTTCAGAATAATCCTCTTAAGGCAAATTAAAGAAAGGGATAGAAATCATTTATATATTTTAATTAAATTACCCGGCGGCCTCTGGAGAAAGGTTTCCTGCTTCCAGTGCAGCTGTGTGCATCACAGAATTGTTGCAAGAAGAATTCTGACAAACTGTCAATGTAAGAAAGTAGTAGCTACCAATAACATGCAACATTTTACAGAAAAGAAACTAATATCATACCATGGAGTCGGCTTGCTGCAGAACCGTCATTAACAGGAAAACAACTATCTGCTAAGCTCTGTAGAAAACAATTAGAGACAGATATAAATTGTTTATACCATCAATTTAGCCCTTGAATACTTAATAACATAGACAATTTAACCTCTAAATAACTAAATAAGTCCATTGTGTTCAAATGATTTACTCAGTTTGATAAATTTCCCAAACCCACATAGCAACTGATGTTGCACTTGTTTATTCCTTCAAGGGCTAAATTGTCAACTTTTCAATCTTTTGAGATAAATTGGTGGCTTGAAACAAATCTGGTTAAAACAAATGAATAGATAGACTGATGCACACCTCGCACAGATGTTTATTTCTTGCAGCAGCAGCAGGATTACATTTTGATTTTTTCAACCCAAAATTGATTTCAATGTCACAGTGCAATGCGCCACATAGATCTACTAAGCACTGGCTCTGATTCTGGATCAAGCACAATGATCTTTCAGTTAGTGATGCTACTACATGTCTACATGTAATGTTGAGCAAAGAAAGCCATAAGTCTTTTTTGTTTCTTTCAATAGAATTTCTAGTTTTAAAATTCAGACAGGCCAATACCCAATATCTTAATATCAAAATGATAAAAGAATATTATTGATAGGAAATTATTTATGCTTAGGGAAGTTAAACAATCAAAGCTTCCAACAGAAATAACCCCAAATAAGGGATCTTTTTTTTTCTCATCCTTAAGAGGATCAACTAGTCACTATCAGTCAACAGCAGGTTTCTCTATAGTAACCATTGAAATAAGAAAGCATAGAGAAGCTTAGCTTAAATAAAACTAGAATGACCCAATGACAAAGCTTAGACCTAACAGTGGTAACCTTTTAAAAAGAGAAATTGTATTGAAGAAAGTATTTCTACTATGAATAACAAAAGGCGGAAGAGAATGTAACACAGAAAATTACTTAAAGACCGAGAAATGTGAACAATCGAATAGGTTCATATAAACTGAGTACTAAAGATAACTTCTTCAAATATGAGTTGAACGATATAATGGTTAGAGATTTATGAAATGCAAAGTAATTGATAAAAGAAAGTCAATCATTCACCTTGTGTGCAGGAAGAACATCTCCTTTTTTAGACTGGAACTCAATCAGCGATTTTTCCATAAGCCCTGTCTATATTCATGAAAAAGAAAGAAGAGAAGCACCATATAAGAATAACAACTGAAACTCCACTCATGAAAAATGTCCCAAAACATTTGAGTTGAGGTTTGGTTTTACCCATGAGAAAAGCTGTTCCACCTGGTTGATTCAACCTCACCCATTCATCCACAATTTCCTTCCACTTCTTGCAAATAAAACAGCTCAATCAAGTACACTGAAATTATGATAAGATTAATTCAATTTTGAAAATAAAAAGAAAAGTAGTGTTTAATCAACAACCTCACAAGTAGCTTCACCAATCTACGAACGTCATTGGAGGAATGCTTCTGCAACCGATTCACGTGCCTCCCAATGTCAGTCTCCTGCAAGGAAAAACCAAACACTATTATACAGGAAAATAAAATTAATTAAAAAAAAAGAAGCTAAGTTACCTTCAACGCTTGGAACTACATCTCTGCCACCAGTTCAACAAGAAAGCTTATGTGTTAATAACTACTAACATTTAGATGATTAATATGAGGAAGAATTAGAATTTTATACCTTCAAAATAGAAGATCCATCAAATTTAGTACTATATTCTTCAGGGACCTTCCAAGTCATAATTAAGAAAACCTCAGGTCACCAAGTTCAAATAGAACAACAAGGCAACACACAATAAACAAGTTTCAAGAGCACAATGACAAAAAAAAATATTAAAAACTCTAGAAAGCAATGGCCTACCATGAATTTTAGGTCAAAAAAGCTTCGATTGCAGAAAATAATTCATCAAAATCAGAGTAAACTTGTAGATTCAAACAAAGCACAAAAGCATAGTATGATAAACCTAAAAATGGCACAGAAAAATTGAGCCCTAAGATTTATCACGAAGAACAGAATCACAAAATCAAGATATATATACCTGAAATTTGAGATGGTTAGGAGAAGAACTGAGAGAGTGAGTTGAGATTAGATGGAAGAGGAGACAGAGGAAGCAGATGCGATGAGAGCGGCGGCAGAGAGAGCTCTGCAACGATGGGAGTAGATGCGACGAGAGCGGCGGCGGAGGGATTTCGTGCGACGCAAGGGATGACAGAGAGAGATTGTGCGACGCAACGGCGGCAGCGACAGCGGCGGAAGAAGCAGAAGTAGCAGCCACGGAGAGAAGAAGTAGCTCGTGCTACGGAGAGAAGAAGAAGCTCGTGTTTGATTTGGAAGAAGCTCGTGTTTCATTTAGGTTTAATTGAATATTTTCGACGGAAAATTTTAAATTACAGACGGATTTTTCATCTGTAATAATTTAATAAAGTGCATCGTTTTTGTCCATTTAATTACAGACGGATTTTCCGTCTGTAACCATTTTCTACGAAAAAAATTATTTTTTCGATAGAATTATCGACGGATTCTCTTTTCTGTCTGTAATTTATGCTAATTCATTTTTTTTGTTTTCTAACAAAAAATCCCTCTGAAATTCCGTCTGTATTTTCGTGGGATAAAATCCGTCAGAAATATCCGTCTGTAATAACTAGTTTTCTAGTAGTGTTTAGTTTCAAATTTTTTTTATGGTTTCAAGATGTCTTATGTATTACGCATTAAGCTTAAAAAGAAAAATCTATGGAAAAAGAAGTAGTAATATGCATAAGATCTTGAGTTATATTATGAGTTATTCTTATTACTTTGATGTGGTGGCCTTATCTCTATTTTCTTATGTATAAATTAACTGTGTATATTTGATATTGGAGTTGAGTATATTGGTTCTTGAGGAACAGGAACTTAGAGCAATATTATTGATTATCTGAAATAAGAAAAAGATTGATTCTTAAATAAAAACAAACAGCAAAAAGAATTGAAAAGAAAAGAAAAATCAAAAGAAAAAGGTTTAAGGCTTTGAGCATCAATGATTAGGAGGGTCAAAATTGATCTAAAGCTCAAAGAGTGGTTTTTCCTAATCATATGCTTGTGGTGTGAAAGTGTCAGGTAACCCTTGAGACTGAACACTTAAAGTCGTGACCTATTGCTGTTATAGAGTATGCCTAAGGCTCTGAGCACCACTGTCTGGGAGAAATAAAAAGAAAAATTCGAACCCAAAAGGTTCCCCCACATTAAGTTCTTATGGTGTTCTTGTTTCAAGTTATGCTTAAAGACAAAACACTTAGAGTCACAACTAGGCTCACAGGTGCAAAGCACCAAAGAAAAGAAAAGCTGTGTTCAAGAATCGACTAGAGCTTAAGGAAGAGAATCAATAATATCATCGGAGTTCTAGTTCTGAAGGACACCAATATTTCTTAGCTTCAAAGGATAGTGAGATGCCAAAACTATTCAGAAATAAAGTGTCATTAGCTCCATTCAGTGATTAGACCTGAGCTTAGGTGACAATTCTAATCTTGTGTATTTTCTGTTCTTGGTCTTATATTGTTTTGGTTGCTTAAGGACAAGCAATAGTTTAAGTTTGGTGTTGTAATGCGTGAGCATCTTATACCCTTTTTTAGTCATTTTTATATTATTTTTAGTTAGATTTTATTTACTTTTGCTTGATTTTAGTGCAAAAATCACCTTTGGATTTTACTTTGAGTTTTTCTGGTCTTTTTATGGTTTTAGGTGAAATTCGGAGCAGTTTGGAGAAGCTTGTAGCAAGAAAGGAAAATGCTGGTAGCACCCTCCCTGGGCGCTGAACGCCAACCTGGCATTCAATGCCATCAGGGGGCAGAGACTAGAAGCAAGCTTCCCCCTGAACGCCCATTCTTGGCACTGAATGCCAGCAAGCAGCCTGAATCACACTCAATTGGGCCTCCAAGTGGATTTAGCACTTATTAGTTTTATCTTATTTTATCTTTGTAATATTTATTTAAAAATAATATCTTTTAGGTTTAGCATTTATTATGAGGTTAGTATTTAAAGGAAAAGATCAATTAGGTTTAGGATCTTCTTCCTTCCACTTATTCAGAACCCTGTTTTCTTTGTAAGTTATGAGCAACTAAGCCTCCTGGTTAAAGTTAGGAGCTCTGTTTATTTCTATGGATTAAGATTGTTATTCTTCTATTTTAATATATGTTTGATTCAATTATAAGGTGTGTTTTTGTTCTTAATCTTATGAAACTGGGTGGAACGGGAGTATGACCCTTTTTTCTACATGAGTTCTTGTGATTCTCGGGAGAGTTATTTCGCTTGAACTACAGCTTGAGAACACACCTCCTAGATGGCTAATCTATAACCTGATGGGGATAAGCAACATCTATTCAGCCGGGATTTGGGGTGATTAGGGCCTTTGTGGTATAAACTAGCTTTTTGAACTTCACCCTCCAATCCGAACTGAATGGCCACGGAAGTGGCATTTGATGAGGATCAGAGGAGATTAAATCACTAACGGATTAGAGTTTAATCACTTATAGTTTGCCAAAGAATGAATCATTCATTGTTAAAATAGTTAATAAGAAGTTTTAATCTGGAAAGATAAACATCTCCGAGACCTTAACTATTTTCTTATATTGTTTTTAGATACCAAACCCTTTATTTCTTTTCTTATTTATTTATTTATGCGTTTTAAACAACAACCATCTTTTATTGTTTGCCTGACTAAGTCCAACAGGATAACTATTGCTTGCTCAGTCTGACAATCCTCGTAGGATCGACCCTCACTCACCTGAGGTATTACTTGGATGACCCGGTGCACTTGCCGACTAAGTTGTGCGAGTTCTAATTTTGCGCACCACTGTGACTAGTTCTCTTTTATATATATATATATATATATATATATATATTGTTTACTTTAATTATTACCTTGTGTATCCTGGAGTTATCTGCAAGGTTTAATATATTATATTTTGTTCTTCTCGTGTTAACGCGTTTAGTTATCGTGTGTAGACGCTTTGCGCTTTGTATCTTCGTTCTATGAGTCTTTGATCCTTTATTCCCTTCATTGGGCTTCTAGTTATACTATTTCTTGGTTATATACTATTGTATAGAGCTTCAGAACTGTCGTGATGCTTTATCGCCTTTGCTTTACGGCTATAGGGTAAAGCTTAGTATGATAGAGGGTTACATTTAGTGGTATCAGAGCGGTTCGTCTCTGTGAGCTTGGGGGATAGACCGATTGTGCTTCATTGCATACTCTAGGTTGTTTTTCTTTCGTTCTATTTAGGATATCTATTTGGTATAAATAGCATGCTTTGTGAGTATCTTTTCGGGATAGTTGAAGTACTGAACTTGAGGTATTGAGACTGATCACCTTGATATCGATTGTTTGGTATGGACAAGATACCTAAATGGCACCTCGCAAGCAAGGTTGACCACGTACACGAGAAGTGAGTGAGGGTAATCCGTTAGCTGACAACCATGCTGAATTCATGGTAGCAATGACTAACCTAGCGAATATGATACAAACGAGCGCTGCTGCGACTGCTCATGCCATGGAGAGAATGGGACAAGGAAATGGGAATGGAACTGGAGAAGGAACTGGGAACAACTTAGGGGTTGGACCAATAACTTTAGCTGCATTTCCTAAATTAAAGCCACCCACATTCAAGGGATTGGTGAATCCTACTGAAGCAGACAACTGGTTCCAAGCAATGGAACGTGCGTTACAAGCCCAACATGTTCCGAAAACCAGTTCGTGGAGTTTGCGATATATCAGTTATTGGAGGAGGCTCAGCACCGGTGGCAGGGAGAGTGCTGATAAACCCCATTTTCAAGGTTTATCATGCATAGAATCTAACGGTTTTATCAATGATCTTCCACACTTATTCATATAAAACTGCATGATTTTGTGGCTCTTTCCCGTTTTTCCTCATAGATGAAAATGTGCTTCTTTTGTATCAAAATTGATACATTGTAATCCTCCTCAATTTCCATTAGATGCCTTGATCCGTTTGTTGAGTGATTTCAGAAGTTACAGGGCAAAAATGGCTAAGAGGAATGAAGGAAGCATGCATAAATGGAAGGAGCATGAAGCAAAATCAAAGAATTGAATTTGCACACGCACGCGCACCGTGCGCATACGCGTGGATGCGTTCATCCAGAGCCAGCGCAGTAGAGTCGAGCAAGGAGCCGGCGTGCCTATATGGCTGGGCCATATCCCTTATGACGCTCGCGCGCACCTTACGCCTGCGCGCAATATCGCAAAGGAACCAGGGACGCGTGCGCGCGTAGTGCGCGTACGCGTCGATGTGCGCACATGATTTTTTAAATGAAATACGTACCCAGCGATTTCAGGGGGTTCCCAAGCCCTGTTTTGGAACAGATTTTGGAGGGAAAAGCTTAAGAAGACCAAGGATTAGGAGTGGTAGGACAATTAGTGATAATTCTAGATTTTTGGGAAAAGTTAGTTACATTTTATTTCTAGAGAGAGAAGCTCCAACTTCTCTCTAGGTTTTCATCTTCCATTGCAAGTTTCCTTGGAATTCTTGGTGAGATCCATTGATAATTGACTTTTTGTCTTGCTACAAGTGTAGATCTACTCTTCTTCTACTCTTAATTGATGTTCTTTTGATTCAATTCCTTAGATCTAAATTTGGTTCATTTTGCTACTTTGAATTTGGATTAATGAATTGAGGTTTTATTCAATTTTATAATTGTTGATGATTATTTGGATTAGATAGCTTAGATTCAATCCTCTTCTCTCAATTACATCATGTTTTCTATAATTGCCTACCAATTGTTTGTGATAATGACAACCTTAGCTATGGAGTAGATTTCCCTTACTTGGCTTAGGGGTTGAGTTATTGGAGACACTTGAATAGTGGATATCAATTGTAGATTATGAATTGGGAATTGCTAATTGACTTGGAGTGCACTAAAGCTAGACTTTCCTAGGGTGAGACTAGGACTTGTGACTCAAGTTAGTTAATTTCACTTGACTTTCCTCCATTGTTTAGGAGGTTAACTAAGTGAAGCAACAATCAACTCCTATCACAATTGAAGGAAACTATAATGATGGAACTTCCAATACTTACCCTTGGCCAAGGCTTTTATTCCAAGTAATTGTTGATTGTCTTGCTAGTTTGAATTCTTGCACCAATTCTCAAAACCACAAAAGCTTTTCTAATCGATGATGCACATTCTAAAGCAATTCCTAGGGAGAACGACTCGGGATCAACACTCTCGGTCATAGATTTTAGACTTGTTTGATGCGGTATTCGTGTGTTGGTTAGACTATACTCATGATCGGATTCATCACTAGTTTCTAACCGGCATAAGGATATTTACGTTCATCAAAATAGCACCGTTGCTGGGGATTTGCTTATGTGTGCCATTCTATTGGTTAGTGTGAATATGTTGATATGTGAATACTTACATTTCTCTCTTAATTGATTGTTTGCTTGTTTGATTGTTAGTTAGGATTAGTCTTTGCTTAGATACCAATTGATGTCATGAGTTTCTTATCTCTTTCATTGTATGACGCGTTCACTACCAAACCCAAGCTTAGCACCCTTTGATTCGGAAATTGAAAGAACCTTGCTTCATATTAGGCAAGCTCGGAGGCGGTTAGTCTTTGAGGAAGGTGAAAAGGTTTTTACCGATTCACCAACCATATCATCGTCATCCAACGAAGGCACCAATTACTCTTCTATTGATACTACTAATAGTTTTTCTTTTGATCTAGGTTTTGATAACATGGCCGCTCCAAGGAGAGTTACTCTCAAGGAAGCGGGTGCACCGGATTATGTTCTCCAACCTCTACATGTGCTTCATCCCAACTTGAATGCAAACTTTGAACTCAAGACCACTCTCATCAATCTCTTACCAAAGTTCCACGGACTTCCCGCACAAGATCCAATTAGACACCTCAAGGACTTTCATGGTGTATGCTCGACTACTAGGCGGGAAGGATCCGATGAAGTGGCTATATGGTTGTTCGCTTTCCCCTTCTCTCTTGAGGGAAGAGCCAAGGAGTGGTTCTATACCTTACCTAGTGATGTTGTGTCTGATTGGGATTTGCTTAGGAGAGAATTCCTTGATAAGTTCATGCCCGTGGAAATGACGGACAAGCTAAGGAAGGAGATCTCATGTATTGTACAAGATGAGATGGAAACTTTGTATGAATATTGGGAACGGTTTCGCAAACTCCTTGATTCATGTCCTAACCATATGATTGACACTCAAGTCTTACTTAGCTATGTGTGCCAAGGCATGAGGGAGCAAGATAAGAATTTGTTGGATGCTTCAAGCAACGGTTCTTTGTCAAAGTATAGGATGGTGGAGGAGGCATGACAACTCATTACTGACTTTGCCGAGTCCACTCAACATGCTAGACAGAGAGTCAACCGTCCAAAGGCCATAAATGAAGTTTCTTCTAGTGGTGAGACTGCTACCCTCACTAAGACCTTGTGTGAAATGACGAGCCTTTTAAAGCAACTCCAAGTAAATCAACAACAACCTCCATCTCAACAACAACCTTCTCCTCAAAACCAACAATGTCAACAATTGGTCCCCCAAAGAGTGTGTGGCATTTGCTCATGCTACTCCCACTACACGGACGAATGTCCAAGTCTCCAAGAAGATAACACTCTAGCGGCTACCCACAACTTTTATGATCGCCCCTACTATGAACGTTCTAATCAAGGATACCATAACCAAGAGAGCAATTATAACCAAGGGTACCCCCCAACAAGGAGGCAACTATAGCCAAGGGAGTAACAACTCCAATCAAGGATGGAGGGATAGCTCCAACCAAAGTTGGCGGGACAATTATCAACAAGGAGGAAGGGACAATGGAGGCGACCAAAGATGGAACAACAACACTTCACAAAACCGCTATTCACAAAACCCTCCAAACCAACAACCAAATCAAGGAAGGAACTATCAAACCTACATACCACCTCATAGACAACCACTTCCAACCAACCAACCCCAAGCACCACAAATTACCTACCCTTCCACATCCCCAAATCAAGATGACACACTCCGATCCATACTCCAGGGACAAAAAGAACTCCAAAACACCCTCAACTCAAGTCTTAATGGCCTCACTTCTACTCTCCAAGCTCTCATTGCTTGCATAGAGCCACCTTCTATTCCCAATCCTCAAGCCTCAACCTCTAGCGCCATACCCTCTCAACCTTTACCCAACCCCAAAGGTGGCATCAACACCGTAACCTTGAGGTCCATAACGCAATTGAAGGAAAGAGACTCAAAGGCACCTAACCCAATGAAAGTTGCTCAAGAGGAAGATGGAGTTGAGATAGAAGAAATTGAAGAGGAGAAGGAGTCACATGTAATAGTTGAAGATGAAAATCCTCAACCAAGGAGTGAAGTCACTAGAAAGGAGAAAATTTTAGAAGAAGCGGCTCAACCAATTCCATTTCCTACATTGGTAAGAAAAGCTAAAAAGCATGTGGAGCTTGACCCAACCATGGTAAAGATGTTCAAGAAAGTGGAGGTAACCATCCCCCTCTTTGATGCTATACATCAAGTGCCTAAATATGCAAAATTTCTTAAGGACTTGTGTATGAACAAAGATAGAATTCATGAGTTGGAAACCATTCCATTGGGTAGTTCCATTTCGGCTTTAATGGGATCCATTCCGGAAAAGTGTGTTGATCCAGGTCCTTGCTTAGTTTCTTGTATCATTGATGGGGTCCAATTCGTTGATTGTATGTGCGACCTTGGTGCATGCGTTAGCATTATGCCTCTCTCCGTTTATCATTTATTGAAGCTCCCACCGTTGAAGCGGTCGGCGGCTAGGTTTGTCTTGGCGGACAAGAGCATAATAACCGTGTCAGGTATTGCGGAAGATGTGTTGGTCGACATTAAGGGTTTGATATTTCCAATTGACTTCCATATCATTGAGATGGCACCAAGTGAATCCGAGAGGACGTCATCTATCCTACTTGGGAGGCCATTTTTGAGGACCTCTAGATTCAAGTTGGATGCCCATTTGGGAACCTACTCATTCGAGATAGATGGGAGAGTTGTAAGTTTTAGCCTAGAAAAAGCAATGAGGCACCCACCGGAGAACCATTCCATATTTCGGTGTGATCTAATTGATAACATTGTGGCAGAAGTACATTGTGCGAAGCTAGAAGAGAAACATATGATTGAAGAAAATAGTGACAATCCAAGTGAAGAAGCTCAAGTGACAAGCCAAGAGTAAAAGCTAGAATTGAAGCCATTGTCACCCCATCTAAAATACTCATACCTTGATGAAGCCCACAAGTTTCCGGTAATCATAGCAAGGGAACTAAATTCTCAATAAGAATAAAAGTTGCTATGTGTTTTGAGGAAGAACAAAAGGGTAATAGGGTGGAGTTTGGCGGATCTAGTGGGAATAAGTCCCCAAGTGTGTGAGCACCGGATCTTTTTGGAAGAGAAAGCTAGACCCGTGAGACAACCTCAAAGGCGATTAAATCCTACTATTTTGGAGGTTGTCAAGAAAGAGGTGACATGGTTACTTGAGGCGGACATCATCTACCCTATTTCGGATAGTGAATAGGTAAGTCCCATTCAAGTTGTGCCTAAGAAGTCCGAGGTAACCACAATCAAGAATGAAAGCGGAGAGCTCATCGCAACGAGGATGCAAAACTCTTGGCGAGTATGCATAGACTACCGAAGGTTGAATGTGGCCACTAGAAAGGATCATTTTCCACTTCCGTTTATCGATCAAATGCTCGATCGATTATCCGGTAAATCTCATTATTGCTTCTTAGATGGCTATTCGGGATACTTCCAAATACACATTGCTCTAGAGGACCAAGAAAAAACAACATTTACTTGCCCTTTTGGAACTTATGCCTACAAGCGTATGCCATTCGGCTTATACAATGCACTGGCAACTTTCCAAAGGTGCATGATGAGAATCTTTGTGGATTTTCTAGAGCAATGCATGGAGGTATTCATGGATGACTTCACGGTATATGGTGATTTTTTTTATCATTGCTTGGATAGTCTTGAAAAAGTTTTGGAAAGATGTACTAAAACCAACCTTGTCTTAAATTTTGAGAAGTGTCATTTCATGGTCAAGCAAGGTATTGTTTTAGGACACATTGTTTCCAAAGATGGTATCTCCATAGATCCGGATAAGATTAATGTCATATCTAGTTTGCCTTACCCCTCTTCCGAGAGGGAGGTCCACTCTTTTCTTGGATATGTAGGATTTTATCGGAGATTCATCAAGGATTCTAGCAAGGTAGCATTGCCTCTCTCAAGGTTGCTACAAAAGGATGTTGAGTTTGATTTAAGCAAGGAATGCATGAGGCTTTCGACAAGCTCAAGGTAGCATTGACCCAAGCTCCCATTGTGCAAGGGCCAGATTGGAGTCGGCCATTTGAAATCATGTGTGATGCCTCAAACTTTTCCGTAGGAGCTGCGTTAGCACAACGCGAGGGTAAGAATCCATATGTTATAGCCTATGCATAAAAAACATTAGACGGAGCCCAATCCAACTACACTACTACCGAAAAAGAACTTTTGGCCATTGTTTTTGCCTTGGACAAGTTTCAAGCATATCTTCTCGGTTCAAAGGTGGTAGTGTACTCGGATCATGCGGCATTAAAGTATTTGTTGGCTAAGAAGGAATCCAAACCAAGATTGATTAGATGGGTTTTATTGTTGCAAGAGTTTGACTTGGAAATCAAGGATAGGAGTGGTACGCAAAACTTAGTGGCGGACCATTTAAGTCGCCTTGAACACACAAAAGGCGATACTACTCCTATCAAAGATTCATTTCCCTTTGAAGGCTTGCATGCAATCTCAGAAACCATTCCTTGGTATGCACCAATAGCCAATTACTTAGTATCTCACTCATTCCCTCCAAATCTCTCCAAACATCA
Organism: Arachis ipaensis; assembly: GCF_059453495.1. Classification (NCBI taxonomy): domain Eukaryota; kingdom Viridiplantae; phylum Streptophyta; class Magnoliopsida; order Fabales; family Fabaceae; genus Arachis; species Arachis ipaensis. The sequence continues at coordinate 56,245,366 of NC_142443.1, forward strand.
AAGGGATAAGCTAAAAAGCGAATCCAAATACTACGTGTGGGATGACCCATACCTTTGGAGATGTGGGGCGGATCAAGTAATTCGGAGGTGCATTCCACAAACCGAATTCCACTCAATCTTGGAAGCTTGCCATTCCTCCGAAGGAGGAGACCACTTTGGACCTCAAAGAACGGCAAGAAAAATCTTAGATTGTGGCTTTTTGTGGTCAACTCTTTTCAAGGACTCTTCTCATTTTTGTAAATATTGTTCTCAATACATTAGATTTGGTAATATCTCTAAGAAGGATGAAATTTCCCAACGAACCATGCTATTTTGTGAAATTTTTGATGTGTGGAGAATCGACTTCATGGGGCCATTCCCAAATTCTAATGGCTTCCTCTACATCCTACTCGCCATTGATTATGCGTCCAAATAGGTGGAAGCGATACCCACCCGAACGGATGATGCTAATGTGGTCCTTTCTTTTGTGAGACATAATATCATTTGTAGGTTTGGGTCGCCACTAGCAATTGTGAGTGACCAAGGTTCACACTTTTGCAACAAAAGAATGGACGGACTAATGAGGAAATATGGCATCATGCATAAAGTAGCCACGGCCTACCACCCATAAACAAACGGCCAAGTCGAGGTTTCCAATCGGGAGATTAAACGCATCTTAGAAAGGATTGTGAAACCTAATAGGAAAGATTGGAGTGCCAAGCTCACCGATGCATTATGGGCCTACCGAACGGCATACAAAACGCTAATTGGCATGAGTCCCTTTCGGTTGGTGTACGACAAAGCTTGCCACTTACCGGTGGAAATAGAGCACAAGGCGTATTGGGCCATCAAGGAGTGTAATCCGAGTTTGGGTGGAGCCGGAGTTTAAAGGAAGCTTCAACTAGCGGAGTTGGAATGTTTGAGCTTGAAGCTTATGAGAACTCTAGACTTTACAAGGAGAAAATGAAAGCCGTCCATGATAGGAACATAAGAGGCAAAGAATTCAAGGCCAGTGATCTCGTCCTTCTTTACAATTTTAGATTGAGATTGTTGCCCGGTAAACTAAGGTTGAAATGGGAAGGCCCATATCAAGTAGTGAAGGCGGAGCCCTATGGGGTTTACCATTTGCGCCATCCCTCAAGTTCGGATATTTTCAAGGTCAATGAGCACCGTCTCAAGTTGTATCATGGTGAGCAAACGAAGAGCAACAAAGAGATTGAGGTATTCCTTTTGGAAGATGCACCTCTTGGCAAAGAACAATGAACAAGTGAAAGTCCAACTTAAGGACATTAAACAAAAGTGCTAGGTGGAAAACACCCCACCATGGTGAGATCTATCCTCTTTCCCCTTTTGTATATAGTTTTTTTAACCTTTTCATTGGTTTGTAATTGCTTAGCTATAGCCTTCTTTGATTAGAATTGCTTGTGAGTACCTTGGATAACTTGTTCCTAAAGACCTACATTGATTTTTCCATGAATGACTTGATTATGTGGTAGAAGCACAATTCTCCTTCGATTTTGCATTGATTTTAGGTGTTTTTGACTTCTTTGGCTTGTTTGGCTTGAAAACACATGATAATTAGGCACTTTTCTGTTAAAAAAAGGGGGGGGGGGGGCACGCATGCGCGCACAATGCGCGTATGCGTCCCTAGGCTTTCGCAACTCCTGGGCGATTTACTAGAGAGTTGTGAAAATTCTGGGCCAGCTTTGGACCCTGGGCATAACCTTCATCACGCGTGCGCGCACTGGACGCGTACGCGCCCATGGCCATTCGCATAAAAACACGCGTGCGCACTTTAGCCGCGTACGCGTCACTACTACATTTTGCGACCCTGGGCCATCGCCCAGAGAGTTGTGCCCTGGTTGAGCAAATTCCATGCTACTGGCCCAGCTCAACTCACGCGTAGGCGCACCTGGCGCTCACGCGCATCTCGGCCATAATACCAATCGACGCGACATCGCACGGTGCGCGTCCGCGTCTCTCACCAAATTTTATTTTCTGGTACTTTTTTCCCGAGAGTTGGGCCAAAGTTGTGCCCGACCTGTGCTGAGGGCACAACACATATGCACGCGCATGCGCACCTGGCGCTCGCGCGCACACTCACATTTCGCTACTTCACACAGACGCGCACCGTGCGCGTCCACGCCGTTACTGATTTTGCCCGTGCACGCGCACGCATGCATGGCGCGCGCGCGTCGGTTTCGCGAGCAATTTAATTGAGAGTGTGCCTTTCTCCCCCCATTTTCTTTCTTTCCTCTTACCATCATCTCTCTTCTTCACCTCTACCCTCCTCCACCATCCCTACCTCTTCCTCTCCGCCACCACCGGCAGTAACAACCACCTCCGACCGGCGGACCCACACCTCTCTTCCCTCTCCTCTTCTTCACTAACCTTTCTCTCACTTCCACACCCTATTTCCTTCTTCCCCTTCAAGGTACCCGTCCTTTCTAATTCTTTCTTTTGTTTTGTTGTTTCCTTTTCTCTCTTTCCATTCCCTTAATTACATGCTTTTACTCTTTTTCTTAAGTAGTTGCATTCATGTTCTCTTTATTTGATTGCATTTTCTTTCCTTATTTTTTTCATTTTTTTTGGGTGTTCTAAGTGGAGCTCACTCTTGCATTGATGAGTTTGTTTAATTTGCTTACTTTCTTTTGTATTTAGTGGTGTGATATGATGATTGATGATGCTTTATGGGATGCTACATTGTCACTTTCCTCTAAGTTTTTGTCATAAAGGGATGCACACCAAGTGTTTGATGAAAGACCCATATGACTTATTGGAATTATTTTGACTAAGTGTTCTCTATTTTGGCGTTCTTTCTCATTCACTTGTTTGTTCATGTATACATTGAGCTTACTACATCTCTTGCTTTATTTCTACAAGCTCATCCCCTATTTTTCCCACTTCTTCTTGTTGTTGTTAAGAGTATGCGCTTCTCATGCTTATTGTTTGCATGCTTATACCGCTCATGTACCACATGCTAGTGACTAGTTATGATCTTCATTGTTGCCTTGGTTACATGTTGCAGCTGTCATGTATCTAAGTCATTTATTCTTTTGTGCTTTATCACTTGCATGATTATTCTTTCTTGGCGCCTCTTTAAACTTTATTTCACCACATTTCCTTCTCTTCTAGGATGGTGATCAAAAGAGACAATGGAAAGGTGCCCAAGAAGGCCCCACCACGGTCTACTAGCAAAGCACAACAAGGCCCGCGAGCTAAGTCCCTCATCACCAAGACTAGGAGCGTCACTAACATTGATGTTTTGGAAAAAGACAATCCGGCGAGGGATCCGAACAAGTTCCCCAACCGCTATTGTGAACTTGTGTATCCCTTGATCAAGCCAAAGAACTATCATGCGGAGCCCCTTCTAGCCCCTTCGGCTCATGTCATACCGCTCATTATGTCCCGCATCGAATGGAGGCAATGGGAATTCCTATTGAGAAAGCCACGGGAGGCAAACTTGTCTTGGGTAGTTGAATTTTACAACAACTACCACTCCTCTTCTCTTACATCGGTATTTGTGCACCGACGGCAAGTTCCCGTCACGGAGGAGGCCATTCAAAATGTGCTTAAGACCGGACCATTAGTGGAAGGGGTTGATGCTGACGTGGCGGAAATTGGCGAGTTAAGAAATTGTTATAAGAGATAGGTTGCAAGTACAGTTCTTAACCAACCAAAAATTCACTTATCAATTTAGAAGGGGTTGTCACAAAATTAAAATTAAAATACTGGGAGTATGAATCCCAGGTCGTCTCCCAACGAGTTGCAGGAAGATGTGCTATTTTATTAATAAGATATTTTCTAAAAATGGGTTAAGTTGATAAACAGGAAATTAAATCAGAGAATTTATGTAATTTAAATAAAAACCTTGACCGGGAGTAGATTAGTTGGAAGTCCTATCCTTGATGGAGTTCTCTCAAAGTAAAAGTGATAATTAAAGGTTGCCTGCTCAGTTATCCTTTACTAGGTAAAGGAAAGTTAAGCAAGTTGGAAGTCAATTTCTATTCATAAGTTCTAATCCTCTCCCTTGGGAAGGACTAGTGTCAGTGATTAGAGGGCGACCCAACGCGAAACCCAACTATAATTTTACTCTTGAGCATCCAACTCAAGGTCTTCCTGTCAATCAACTCCCAATCAAGTTATGGAACTACTCGCTCATTATGATTGTAAAATCCACGAAATAAGAAAGGGAAATATTGAAATACATGATAAATAATAATCAAAAGGATCAATTAAAATAGAAATAGTTCTTGTATTAATAAATTCTAAAAATAATCCAAGAGTAACTCTGAGTAAATAAAGGACATGGAAGAGTAAGTGACAAGTAAGGAAACAAACTAGAATGACGAAGTCTTGACGGAGGTAATAACTCTTCTCAATATCCCAATCCAAAAAGCAATAAAATCAAAATCCTAAGAACTATGAATGTATAGAGAGAAAACCTAGAGGAGAAGTAAAACCAGATCTAAAACTAAAATTATGCGGAATGAATGTTGTCCTCTGGTCTCTGCATGTTCCCTGGCTCTAATATGCTTTTCTGGGCCGAAAACTGGGTCAAAACAGGGCCCAAAATCTCCCCCAGTGAATTCTGCACACGTCACGCGGTCGCGTCAGTCATGCGTTCGCGTCATCCAGCATTTTGCTTTTCCACGCGTGCGCGTTGTCCACGCCTTCGCGTCACTTGTGCAGCTTCCAATTCACGCGTTCGCGTCATGCATGCGAGCGCGTCACTGCAATTTCCTCTTTTTCGCGCGGTCGCGTGAGCCATGCGTCCGCGTCACTTCTCGCTGGTCATCTCCTCAATTTCTTGTGTTCCTTCCATTTTTGCAAGCTTCCTTTCTAATCTCCAAGTCATTCATGCCCTACAAAGCCTGAAACACTTAACACACAGATCACGGCATCGAATGGAATAAAGGAGAATTAAATTACAAAATTAAAAGTCTCTAGGAAGCAAGTTTTCAACCATGAAGTATTTTTAGGAAGGAATTGTCAATGCATGCTAATCATATGAATAAGTGGGTAAAGATTTGATAAAACCACACAATTAAGAACAATATAAACCATAAAATAACGGTTTATCAACCTCCCCACACTTATTCATTAGCATGTCGTCATGCTTAGTTGAAGGAGATAAAATAAATGAGTAGGAACATGTAAAACTCATGCAATGCAATGCAACCTATATATGTGAATGCAATTATATGATTCTTGTCCACTTGGTCAAAAGTAAATAAGCTCTTCAAGACAATCACAAATCAATTCCATTAATTCAATTCTGATACAGTAAGAACAGATAAAAAAATGCAAGAAGGTAGCTCATGAAAGCAGGGAACATAGAATTTAAGCATTGAACCCTCATTGACGATGTATGTACACTCTAATCTCTCTAGTGTATAGGGCAATCCCTCTATCCTTCTCTAATCATGCTTTCTAATTTTTGTTCTTCCCCTAACCAATCAACAACATTTAATATACCAATGCAAACATCATGAAGTCTTTTCAAGGTTGTAATGGGGCCAAGGTATGGGTAAAGGTACATATATGGCTAAGTAAGCTTATAAATTGAATCTTTAATTAACCCAAGCTTTCACCTAACACATATATATATTCTATATGACTTAAATTTCACACCTAGCTACCCAAAATTTTCTTTTCACATTCCTTACTCATGTATCAACTTTTATGTTAATTTTATCATACCTGCATTGATCTTTGAAATTTAACTTAGCATTGGGGTAATTTTGTCCCCTTATTATTTTATTATTTTTTTATTTTTTTATTTTTTAAATAAAAGTAAACATAGTTTATCAATGCACATAGATTTTTAATTTTCTATAGTTTCACATGAGTAGGTACCCAAATTCCCATTATATTATCATGACACATCCCCTTATTATCCTTTGTTCTCACAATCTTCCCATACTCAATTAACACACAATTCTATCTTAAGCTAACTAAAGATTCAATTGGGATATAAAATTGTTTTTCTGCTTAAGGTTAGTGATGTGGTGAAATACAGAACAAATGGGATTTGAAGGCTCAAAATGGCTAACAAAGGTAATTGAAAGGGTAGGCTTATTTGGGATAAGTGAGCTAAACAAATAATGGCCTCAATCATATGCAAGCATATAAATATATTAAACATTGGACATATATGATGAAACAAAATATAAATTACAATCATAGAGAAGTAAACACACAAGAACAAAATGATTATGATTAAATAATGTAACCATGTATAAAGGCTCAAATCTCACAGGTTGTGTGTTCTTTAGCTCAAAAACCATGTTCCAAACATAACTTCAAGCAAATTTTAACATGAAAGTTTTGATTAAAATTAGTGAAATTTTGTTCTAAAAATAGGATCTTAGAAGCATAGTTGTAAAAACCAGACCTGACCGGCCGGTTCGACCGGAAAACCGATGAACCGGATCTTGTACCGGTCCGGTTTGATATATTGACCGTTTAAGAAAACGAACCGGTCAAAATCGGTACGAACCGATCAAACCGGCTCAAACCGACACGGACCAGAACCGAACCGGTCCAGTCAACAACGTAGTCAACCTGCGTGCCGATGACGTCACGTTGACGTCAGCATGCGGGTTGTGAAATTTGCAAAATACAATGCAAGGAGTAGGAATCGAACTTGGATCTTCTAGATTGAAGACCAAGTTGACAACCACTGCACTAACCCATTGCTTTAGTATTGCTAATGCTTTTTATAATATATATTTCAATTTTTTATAACTAATGCTTTTTATATATATATATTTCCATATATATATACATGGAAATACTTAACTCAATATTTTTTAAATTAATTATTTTTTAATTGAAGTACAAATTAATTAATTTTAAAATAAAAAATAATAATGAATATAAAAATAAAATAAAAATTATTTATTCTGAGAAAAAAATTAATTTATATAATTATTTAATTATATAAAAATATTTAGACCTTGAAATTATTCTTTAGATATAATTCATAGATTATTATTCTTATTGTGCCTAATTAAGATACTATATAGTAGTATGAACTAATTATATGTCTATTTTTGTATTAGTTATTTATAGAATTCGACTTAATTGTTCTTAAAATGTTAGTAAAAATATAATTTTTCAAAATTTAATTTTAGGTTTTTGACTATTTTTATTTTTTATTTGCATAGTACCGAGTCAACCGGTTCAACCAGTGACCCACCGGTTGAACCAGTGACCCAGTGACCCAGTGACTTGACCGGTTCAATTATCGGTTCGGTTCTGACAACTATGCTTAGAAGAAACTTATTGTCTTTTCAATCAAGTAGAACATGCATGCAACTAATCTATTACTATGCAATCTATCTTATTCTACAAAAGAAAAACTAACTAAATATCCTATTTTATTGGTATTAGGGAAGAGAAATTACCTCCGAAAGTCAGGTACTGACCGACCTCCCCACACTTAAGGCTTTGCACCGTCCTCGGTTCCGTCTGTCAGGAACAAGGGTGGGCTGGTAGCAGTATCTCCACAATCGGGACCATCATGGCTCCCTGTGCTGGTAAAGAAAGTGGAGTCCGGGGTGTCTGAGTCTCTGTATTTTCCCTTAAGTAGCTCCTTGAGGTACGTGAATCGGCGCTTGTTACGGCGCTCTCTTAGCTTTGCTTTGTGTTCCTGCCGATCCAACCTTTCAAGTATCTGATGGAGCAGTTGATTGGTTGTAGGTGCTTGTGGTGTTGAAGGAGGAATGTCTTCAGCCGGTTCAGTAGGCTGTCTTGTAGTGGCTGCTGGAGGTCTAATATATTTCCCATTAGAGACATACTGATCATCCCGTGGAAGCATGGCTTTGGTGTCCCCAGCTCTATAGGAGACTCCGGCTGTTGAGACAAGATCTGAGACCAAGGCAAGAAAAGGTAAGTTGCCCGCAATTTGTACGTGTCCCATGGCATTCCGATGTGTCTTGGGAGGTTCAGAGGTTGATCTGTAAGGATGCACCATAGTAGAACGGCCATGTCTGCAGTGAAGGAGGACTCGTGAGTGCTCGGAAAGACGTAATGGGACATAATCTGTGCCCATACGCGAGCCTCCAAGGTAAGTACAGAAGCCAATATTCCCTTAGGACGGGAACGATGGTATCCGTAGATCCATCTGCTGCCAGGTAGGGCGATAACTCTAAGAACAGCGTCCTAGTTAAATTGGTACATCTGGCGCTTGAGTGCGGCTTCTTAAAATGCGTCCAGTCCTTCTGGAGTAGGGAGAAGATCTAAAGCTCGTCGAATGGCCTCTTCTGTAATGGGGACTTGCTTCTGTTGGACATAGACAGACTGCAGGGTTGGCAGGTGGAAATTGGAGTAGAACTCTACTACCCAAGAAAGATTAACCTGCTGTGGCTATCTCTGTAGGAAACCCCATTGTCTTCGTTCAATTTGCGGCTCAACAAATTCAGCAATACGGGTCGGGAGGATAAGAAGGTATTCATTGTTGTAACTCCTTTCTGCCAGGATGGGGAACATCTGCTCACAGAAGCGATTAGGAAATCGTGCAGTGTCCTTTGCTGGGAAGGCTTTCGCCTTTTTCTCAACCTTTATAATCCTCTTAATTCTCTTTGTTGAGGGCCTTACTGCAGTTGAAGATGGCTCTGCCACTAATGCTCTCTTTGTTCCTCTCCTTGCTGGTGGTTTGGGAGTAGCTTTCTCCTTGCCTTTCTTGGTGGCCATCCTAAAAGGGAGAAAAGAGAAAGTATGTCAAAATGTCAAGGGATAAAGCAAGGAAGAGGGTGGGTAAGGTGGTAATCAATGCACATTAAAAGATGAATGAAGTTAACACATGGTCATGACTACATGTGAAAAATCATAAATGGAAGTATAGGAAGTGCATATGATGACAATTAAATGCAAGGTGTTTATTGGCATGCAGGCAAAGGCATGAGTAGCATAGATCAAGCATTTAATGTCCCAGTTAAATTACCACAGAATTCAAACGAACAATCTGTTTGTAATTACAAAAATATTTTAATCAATAAAATATAACAGGAATTTTGTGAAAAAAAACTGGCATTATGGTAGTAGGATAAAATAAAAGTATTGCATGATGCCATACGGGCTTTTTCACAAACACATAGCATGCATGGTGAATATGTTTTAGAAAAGAGAGAATAGAACATGCAAGCACCCCTTTAAAAGGTAATATTAATTGTCAAACAGATTCATGGAAATCCACAAGCAAATTATAGGAAAAAATAGTGACCCAAATAAAATTCCAACACCAATTAAAAGAAAAAAAAAGAAAAAGAAAACATGGATAATGCAAGGAAAAAGAAAAGAAAAAGATAACATAAAAAGAACAAGAATACAAAAGTAAGGAGGGAAGAAGAAAAGAAAAACCTTGATAATGGTGGTGAGAGAGTGAGAAAGTAGAAAGTGAGAAAGAAGGAAGAAGGAAGAAAGAAGAGAGAAAGAAAGAATAAGGGAAAAGAAAAAGTAGGATTTGGGGAAGAGAAAGATAAGATATTTTGGCAGATTATGGTAAGCTGTGCAGCGCAAGCAACGCAAACGCATGGGGTACGTGTTCGCGCGGTTGGCGTTCAGATGGGTTGACGCAGTCACGTCGGTCACGCGGACGCGTGACTCGTTTTGTGCTACTGGCGCGAGGACAGCCTCGCGCTCGCACAACTCTCTATTCAAAATGCATTATTGCCAAATATCAGGGTGACGCAGTCGCGTGGTTGATGCGATTGCGTGGGTAGCCAATATTGGGAAATGACGCGGACGCGTGGAGCACGCGTTCGCGTGGGGCAAGCGTTCGCGTGGTAGGGACTATGCGTCCAGCGCCAATCCAGCACCACTCTAGCACAACTTTCGGCCATGCACCCACTTTTACGTCAATTTTCAGGTCGCGCATCCGCGTGGGTGATGCGGACGCGTGGGAGGAAATTCTCCCACATGATGCGGACGCGTCAGCGACGCGGTCGCGTGGGGCGATTTGTGCCAAAGGCACGCCTCCAGCCACACTCTCGCGTGACTTTCTGTTTGATTTCTTATTCTTTCTGAGCCACCTGCGACGCGGACGCGTCGGCGAAGCGGTCGCGTCGCGTGCTCTCCCTTTTTTTTTTAAATAGAAATATGCAAATGCAGATGAAAACTAAAATGTGCTAATAAAGAGAAGAGTTATTGAAAAATAAAACTAGGAATAAAGAAAGGAACGATCATACCATGGTAGGTTGTCTCCCACCCAGCACTTTGCTTTAACGTCCTTAAGTTGGACGCTCCACTATCTCAGTCTTCTGCTGTGGGTGGATGGTGCACGAAATTGTGATCTCCAGGCTCGAACAAATCCTGGTAATGGCTCCAAAGCTTGGTGCTCTGATCTTAATTCATAATTGTCACAACTTCGATACAACTAACCAGCAAGTGCACTGGGTCGTCCAAGTAATACCTTACGTGAGTAAGGGTCGAATCCCACGGAGATTGTTGGTATGAAGCAAGCTATGGTCACCTTGTAAATCTCAGTCAGGCAGATATAAAGTGATAATGGTGTTTTCGAATATTATATAGTAAGATAGGGATAGAGGTACTTATGTAAATCATTGGTAGGAATTTCAGATAAGCGAATGGAGATGCTTTTCGTTCCTCTGAACCTCTGCTTTCCTGCTATCTTCATCCAATCAGTCTTACTCCTTTCCATGGCTGGCTTTATGCAAGGGCATCACCGTTGTCAGTGGCTACATCCCCTCCTCTCAGTGAATAATATGCTCACGCACCCTGTCACGGCACGGCTATTCATCTGTCGGTTCTCGATCATGCTGGAATAGGATTCACCCTCCTTTTGCGTCTGTCACTAACGCCCAACAATCGCGAGTTTGAAGCTCGTCACAGTCATTCAATCATTGAATCCTACTCAGAATACCACAGACAAGGTTTAGACCTTCCGGATTCTCTTGAATGCCGCCATCATTCTAGCTTACGCCACGAAGATTCTGGTTAGGAGATCTAAGAGATATTCATTCTAGCTTAATTCATGTAGAACAGAAGTGTTTGTCAGGCACGTGTTCATAAGGGAGAATGGTGATGAGCGTCACACATAATCATCACCTTCATCACGTTCTTGGGTGCGAATGGATATCTTAGAAGCGAAATAAGATGAATTGAATAGAAAACAGTAGTACTTTGCATTAATCTTTGAGGAACAGCAGAGCTCCACACCTTAATCTATGGAGTGTAGAAACTCTACCGTTAAAAATACATAAGTGAAGGTCCAGGCATGGCCGAGATGGCCAGCCCTCTAAAACGTGATCAAAGGATCATAAGGTAATCCAAAGATGAACAATGGAATAAAACTGAGACCAAAGATACCTAATACAATAGTAAGAGGTCCTATTTATAATAAACTAGCTACTAGGGTTTACATGAGTAAGTAATTGATGCATAAATCCACTTCCTGGGCCCACTTGGTGTGTGTTTGGGCTGAGCCTGAGTGTTGCACGTGCAGAGGCCATTTGTGGAGTTGAACGCCAGTTTCTGTGCCAGTTTGGGCATTCAGCTCTGGTTTTGGATCCTTTTCTGGCGCTGGACGCCAGATTTGGGCAGAAGGCTGGCGTTGAACGCCAGTTTACGTCATCTATTCTTGGCCAAAGTATGGACTATTATATATTTCTGGAAAGCCCTGGATGTATACTTTCCAACGAAATTGGAAGCGCGCCATTTCGAGTTCTGTAGCTCCAGAAAATCCACGTTGAGTGCAGGGAGGTCAGAATCCAACAGCATCAGCAGTCCTTCTTCAACCTCTGAATCTGATTTTTGCTCAAGTCCCTCAATTTCAGCCAGAAAATACCTGAAATCACAGAAAAACACAAAAACTCATAGTAAAGTCCAGAAATGTGAATTTAATACAAAATCTATTAAAAACATCCCTAAAAGTAACTAGATCCTACTAAAAACATACTAAAAACAATATCAAAAAGCGTATAAATTATCCGCTCATCACAACACCGAACTTAAATTGTTGCTTGTCCCCAAGCAACTGAAAATCAAAATAGGATAAAAAGAATAGAATATACTATAAATTCCAAACTATCAATGAAACAGAGCTTCAATCATATGAGCGGGACTTATAGCTTTTTGCCTCTTGAATAGTTTTGGCATCTTACTTTATCCATTGAGGTTCAGAATGATTGGCATCTATAGGAACTTCAGATTTCAAATAGTGTTATTGACTCTCCTAGTTCAGTATGATGATTCTTGAACACAGCTTCTTTATGAGTCTTGGCCGTGGCCCTAAGCACTTTGTTTTCCAGTATTACCACCGGATACATAAATGCCACAGACACATAATTGGGTGAACCTTTTCAGATTGTGACTCAGCTTTGCTAAAGTTCCCAATTAGAGGTGTCCAGGGTTCTTAAGCACACTCTTTTTTTGCTTTGGACCTTGACTTTAACCGCTCAGTCTCAAGTTTTCACTTGACACCTACACGCCACAAGCACATGGTTAGGGACAGCTTGGTTTAGCCGCTTAGACCAGGATTTTATTCCTTTAGGCCCTCCTATCCACTGATGCTCAAAGCCTTGGGATCCTTTTTATTTGCCCTTGCCTTTTGGTTTTAAGGGTTATTGGCTTTTTGCTCTTGCCTCTTGGTTTTAAGAGCTTTGGCTTTTTCTGCTTGCTTTTTCTTTTTCTTTTTTTTTTCTATTTTTTTCGCCTATTTTTTTTTCTGCAAGCTTTGTTCTTTGCTTCTTTTTCTTGCTTCAAGAATCATTTTGATAATTTTTCAGATTATCAAATAACATGTCTCCTAGTCATCATTCTTTCAAGAGCCAACATATTTAACATTCTTAAACAACAACTTCAAAAGACATATGCATTGTTCAAGCATACATTCAGAAAACAAGAAGCATTGTCACCACATCAATATAATTAAGCTAAGTTCAAGGATAAATTCGAAACTCATGTACTTCTTGTTCTTTTGAATTAAAACATTTTTCATTTAAGAGAGGTGATGGATTCATAGGACATTTATAACTTTAAGACAAAGTTACTAACTACTAATGATCATGTAATGAAGACGCAAACATAGATAAGCACATAACATAGAAAACGAAAAGCAGAAGAATTAAGAACAAGGAATGAATCCACCTTAGTGATGGTGGCATTTCCTTCTTGAGGAATCAATGATGTCCTTGAGCTCTTCTATGTCTCTTCCTTGCCTTTGTTGCTCCTCCTTCAGTGCTTTTAGATCTTCTCTGATTTCATGAAGGATGATGGAGTGCTCTTGATATTCCACCCTTAGTTGCTTCCAATAATTGTGTGGAAGAAAATGTATCCCTTGAGGTATCTCAGGGATCTCTTGATTTGCAGTCAAATGTTCTACCACTGAGCTATAGACCCTTGATGGAAGCTTTTGTCTTCCCTTTTCTCTTTCTAGAGGTTTCTCTGACCTTAGGTGCCATCAATGGTTATGGAAAAAACAAAAAAGCTATGCTTTTACCACACCAAACTTAGAATGTTGCTTGCCCTCGAGCAAAAGAAGAAAGAATAAGAAGAATAAGAAGAAGATATGGAGGAGATGGATGGGAGTGTGTATTCGGCCATATGGGTGGGATTGGGTGGGAGAGAGATGTTGAATTTTTGAAGGTAGTGGGTGTATGGATGTGAGTGGTAAATGGAAAAAAAGAAGGGATGATCATGAATGGAAAGAGAGATGATGAGGTAGGTGGGGATCCTGTGGGGTCCATAGATCCTGAGGTGTCAAGGCATTTACATCCCTGTACCAATTTAGGCATGTAAAATGCCCTTGCACACAACTCTGGGCGTTCAGCGCCAGGTTGGTGCCCATTTTGGGCGTTCAACGCCCCTTTGCTGCCATTTCTGGCGTTGAACGCCAGAACCATGCTTGTTCTGGGCGTTCAGCGCCAGGATGCTCCCATTCTGGGCGTTCAGCGCCAGAACTATGCTCTGTTCTGGCGTTTGAACGCCAGACAGATGCTCCTTCAGGGTGTGATTTTTCTTCTGCTGTTTTTGATTCCGTTTTCAATTTTTATATTTATTTTGTGACTCCTCATGATCATGAACCTATAAAGACACATAACTAAGAAAAATATAGTTAGATAAATAAACATTGGGTTGCCTCCCAACAAGCGCTTCTTTAATGTCAATAGCTTGACAGTGGGCTCTCATGGAGCCTCACAGATGTGCAGAGCTTTGTTGAGACTCTCCAACACCAAACTTAGAGTTTGGATATGGGAGTTCAACACCAAACTTTGAGTTTGGTTGTGGCCTCCCAACACCAAACTTAGAGTTTGACTGTGGGGGCTCTGGTTGACTCTGCTTGGAGAGAAGCTTTTTCTGCTTCCTCTCCATGGTTGCAGAGGGAAATCCTTGAGTTTTAAACACAAGGGAGTTCTCATTCCATTGAAGGAATATTTCACCTCTGTCAACATCAATCACAGCTCTTGCTGTGGCCAGGAAAGGTCTTCCTAGGATGATGGATTCATCCTCTTCCTTTCCAGTATCCAGGACTATGAAATCAGCAGGGATGTAAAGGCCTTCAACCTTTACTAACACGTCCTCTACTTGTCCATAAGCCTGTTTTCTTGAGCTGTCTGCCATCTCTAATGAGATTTTAGCAGTTTGCACCCCATAGATTCCCAGTTTCTCTATTACAGAGAGGGGCATGAGGTTTATTCCTGAACCAAGGTCACACAGAGCCTTAAAGATCATGGTGCCTATGGTACAGGGTATTATGAACTTTCCAGGATCCTGTCTCTTCTGAGGCAATGTCAGTTGATCCAGATCACTTAGTTCATTGATGAACAAGGGAGGTTCAACTTCCCAAGTATCAATGCCAAATAATTTGGCATTTAGCTTCATGATTGCACCAAGAAACTTGGCAGTTTGCTCTTCAGTAACATCCTCATTCTCTTCAGAAGAGGAATACTCATCAGAGCTCATGAAGGGCATAAGGAGGTTCAATGTGATCTCTATGGTCTCTAGATGGGCCCCAGAGTCCTTTGGTTCCTCAGAGGGAAGCTCCTTATTAACCACTGGACGTCCCAGGAGGTCTTCCTCCTTGGGATTCACGTCCTCTCCTCTCCTCACAGGTTCGGCCATGGCGCTTATGTCAATGGCCTTGCACTCTCCTTTTGGATTCTCTTCTGTATTGCTTGGGAGAGTACTAGGAGGGATTTCAGTGATCCTTTTACTCAGCTGGCCCACTTGTGCTTCCAGATTTCTAATGGAAGACCTTGTTTCATTCATGAAACTTACAGTGGCTTTAGATAGATCAGAGACTAGATTTGCTAAATTAGAAGCATTTTGTTCAGAGTTCTCTGTCTGTTGCTGAGTTGATGATGGAAAAGGCTTGCTGTTGTTAAACCTGTTTCTTCCACCATTGTTAAAGCCTTGTTGAGGCTTTTGATCCTTCCATGAGAAATTTGGATGATTTCTCCATGATGAGTTATAGGTGTTTCCATAAGGTTCACCTAAGTAGTTCACCTCTGCTATTGCAGGGTTCTCAGGATCATAAGCTTCTTCTTCAGGAGAAGCCTCTTGAGTACTGTTGGATGCAGCTTGCATTCCATTCAGACTCTGAGAAATCATATTGACTTGCTGAGTCAATATTTTATTCTGAGCCAATATGGCATTCAGAGTATCAACTTCAAGAACTCCCTTCTTCATAGGCGTCCCATTACTCACAGGATTCCTTTCAGAAGTGTACATGAACTGGTTATTAGCAACCATGTCAATGAGTTCTTGAGCTTCTGCAGGCGTTTTCTTTAGGTAAATGGATCCACCTGCAGAAGTGTCCAGTGACATCTTTGATAGCTCAGATAAACCATCATAGAATATATCCAGGATGGTCCATTCTGAAAGCATGTCAGAAGGACACTTTTTGATCAACTGTTTGTATCTTTCCCAAGCTTCATAGAGGGATTCACCTTCTTTCTGTCTGAAGGTTTGAACATCAGCTCTAAGCTTGCTCAGCTTTTGAGGAGGAAAGTACTTGGCTAAGAAAGCCGTGACCAGCTTATCCCAAGAGTTCAGGCTGTCTTTGGGTTGAGAATCCAACCATAATCTAGCTCTATCTCTTACAGCAAAAGGGAAAAGCATGAGCCTGTAGACTTCAGGATCTACTCCATTAGTCTTAACAGTATCACATATCTGCAAGAATTCAGTTAAGAACTGAAAGGGATCTTCAGATGGAAGTCCATGAAACTTGCAGTTCTGCTGCATCAGAGAAACTAATTGAGGTTTCAGCTCAAAGTTGTTTGCTCCAATGGCAGGAATGGAGATGCTTCTTCCATGTAAATTGGAATTAGGTGCAGTGAAGTCACCAAGCATCTTCCTTATATTATTATTATTTTCGGCTGCCATCTCCTTTTTCTGTTCGAAAATTTCTGAAAGGTTATCTCTGGATTGTTGTATTTTAGCTTCTCTTAATTTTTTCTTCAGAGTCCTTTCAGGTTCTGGATCTGCTTTAACAAGAATGTTCTTGTCCTTGCTCCTGCTCATATGACAAAGAAGATGGCACAGAAAAAATAGTAATAATAATATGGATCCTTTATACCACAGTATAGGGATCCTTGTGTTAGTAGAAGAAAAGAAGGGAAGAAAATCTGAACTCAGAGAGAGAGGGGGTTCGGATTTTTGGAGAGTTGAAGGAAAGATGTTAGTATATCAATAAACAAATAGAAGAAGATGAGAGGGGAAAGTGAATTTTCGAAAACAATTTTTGAAAAAGAGTTAGTGATTTTTGAAAATAGTTTTTGAAAAAGGTTAGTATTTTTTTCGAAAATTTTTTTTTTATAAAAAATAAAAATAGTTAGTTAATAAAAAATAAATTTTTGAAAAAGAGGGAAGATATTTTCGAAAATTCGAGAGAGAGAGTTAGTTAGGTAGTTTTGAAAAAGTTAAGAAACAAACAAAAAGTTAGTTAGTTAGTTGAAACAAATTTGAAAAGATAAGAAGTTAGGAAGTTAGAAAAAATATTTTTGAAAAAGATATTTTTGAAAAAGATAAGATGAGAAGATATTTTTGAAAAAGATATGATAGAAATTAGTTTTTGAAAAAGATTTGATTTTTAAAATCACAATTAATGACTTGATTCATAAGAAATCACAAGATATGATTCTAGAACTTAAAGTTTGAATCTTTCTTAACAAGCAAGTAACAAACTTCAAATTTTTGAATCAAAACATTAATTGATTATGTTATTTTCAAAAATTTGATATAAAAATAAAAAAAATATTTTTGAAAAATATTTTTGGAATTTTCGGAAATAACTAATAATTTTGAAAAAGATTTGATTTTTTGAAAAAGATTTTGAGAAAGATAAGATTTTCAAATTGAAAATTTGATTTGACTCATGAGAAACAATTTGATTTTCAAAAATTTTTGGAAAAGTCAATCCAAATTTTCGAATTTGATGAGAGAAAAGAGGAAAGATATTTTTTTTGATTTTTGAATTTTTATGATGCAAGAGAAAAACACTAAAAAGATGCAATGCATGAAATTTTTGAATAAAAACAATGAATGCATGTATGAATGATATGAATGTCAAGATGAACACCAAGAACACTTTGAATGTCAAGATGAACATCAAGAACATATTTTTGAAAATTTTTTGAAAAGAAAACAAAAAGAAAATTTCCTAATCTGAGCAACAAGATGAACCGTCAGTTGTCCAAACTCGAACAATCCCCGGCAACGGCGCCAAAAACTTGGTGCACGAAATTGTGATCTCCAGGCTCGAACAAATCCTGGTAATGGCTCCAAAGCTTGGTGCTCTGATCTTAATTCATAATTGTCACAACTTCGATACAACTAACCAGCAAGTGCACTGGGTCGTCCAAGTAATACCTTACGTGAGTAAGGGTCGAATCCCACGGAGATTGTTGGTATGAAGCAAGCTATGGTCACCTTGTAAATCTCAGTCAGGCAGATATAAAGTGATAATGGTGTTTTCAAATATTATATAATAAGATAGGGATAGAGGTACTTATGTAAATCATTGGTAGGAATTTCAGATAAGCGAATGGAGATGCTTTTCGTTCCTCTGAACCTCTGCTTTCCTGCTATCTTCATCCAATCAGTCTTACTCCTTTCCATGGCTGGCTTTATGCAAGGGCATCACCGTTGTCAGTGGCTACATCCCCTCCTCTCAGTGAATAATATGCTCACACACCCTGTCACGGCACGGCTATTCATCTGTCGGTTCTCGATCATTCTGGAATAGGATTCACCCTCCTTTTGCGTCTGTCACTAACACCCAAAAATCGCGAGTTTGAAGCTCGTCACAGTCATTCAATCATTGAATCCTACTCAGAATACCACAGACAAGGTTTAGACCTTCCGGATTCTCTTGAATGCCGCCATCATTCTAGCTTACGCCACGAAGATTCTGGTTAGGAGATCTAAGAGATATTCATTCTAGCTTAATTCATGTAGAACAGAAGTGTTTGTCAGGCACGTGTTCATAAGGGAGAATGGTGATGAGCGTCACACATAATCATCACCTTCATCACGTTCTTGGGTGCGAATGGATATCTTAGAAGCGAAATAAGATGAATTGAATAGAAAACAGTAGTACTTTGCATTAATCTTTGAGGAACAGCAGAGCTCCACACCTTAATCTATGGAGTGTAGAAACTCTACCGTTAAAAATACATAAGTGAAGGTCCAGGCATGGCCGAGATGGCCAGCCCTCTAAAACGTGATCAAAGGATCATAAGGTAATCCAAAGATGAACAATGGAATAAAACTGAGACCAAAGATACCTAATACAATAGTAAGAGGTCCTATTTATAATAAACTAGCTACTAGGGTTTACATGAGTAAGTAATTGATGCATAAATCCACTTCCTGGGCCCACTTGGTGTGTGTTTGGGCTGAGCCTGAGTGTTGCACGTGCAGAGGCCATTTGTGGAGTTGAACGCCAGTTTCTATGCCAGTTTGGGCGTTCAGCTCTGGTTTTGGATCCTTTTCTGGCGCTGGACGCCAGATTTGGGCAGAAGGCTGGCGTTGAACGCCAGTTTACGTCGTCTATTCTTGGCCAAAGTATGGACTATTATATATTTCTGGAAAGCCCTGGATGTCTACTTTCCAACGAAATTGGAAGCGCGCCATTTCGAGTTCTGTAGCTCCAGAAAATCCACTTTGAGTGCAGGGAGGTCAGAATCTAATAGCATCAGCAGTCCTTCTTCAACCTCTGAATCTGATTTTTGCTCAAGTCCCTCAATTTCAGCCAGAAAATACCTGAAATCACAGAAAAATACACAAACTCATAGTAAAGTCCAGAAATGTGAATTTAACACAAAATCTATTAAAAACATCCCTAAAAGTAACTAGATCCTACTAAAAACATACTAAAAACAATGTCAAAAAGCGTATAAATTATCCGCTCATCAGTGGATCTTCCAAGAGGAAGATCTCTAGCTCCCTGGGTTTTGCCTTCGCACCATAATATAGCTTCAGGCAATGTCCATTAACTTTGATGATTTCAGAGCTTGAAGGATGACTCAGGTGGAAAACTCCGTATGGATCAACCTTCTCCACTCTATATGGACCTTCCCGTCTTGATCTTAACTTGCCTGGCATGAGTCTCAGTCTAGAGTTGTAAAGGAGGACGAAGTCCCCAGGTTGGAACTCTCTCCTCTTGATGTGCTTGTCATGTACAGCCTTCATTTTTTCCTTGTACAGTCTTGAGTTCTCATAAGCTTCCAGGCGTAGGCTCTCTAATTCTTGCAGTTGCAACTTTCTCTCAGTTTTGGCCTTCTAAAATTCTATATTGCACTCCTTTACTGCCCAAAAGGCTTTGTGCTCTACCTCTACTGGGAGGTGACAGGCCTTTCCATAAACTAAGCAGAAGGGACTCATCCCAATGGGTGTCTTGTATGCAGTTCTGTATGCCCAGAGTGCATCTTGTAGGCTGGTGCTCCAGTCTCTTCTATTAGGTTTGACTATCTTCTGCAATATACTCTTTATCTCTCTGTTAGACACCTCAGCTTACCCATTAGTCTGGGGATGGTAGGCTGTTGCCACTTTATGAACTATCCCATGCTTCTTCAGTAATCTTGTTAGTCTCCTGTTACATAAATGGGTGCCTTGATCGCTCACGATTGCTCGTGGTGATCCAAAGCGACAGATAATATGGTTTCTCACAAAGGAAACAACAGTGTTAGCATCATCAGTGCGGGTAGAAATTGCTTCCACCCATTTAGAAATGTAATCTACAGCTAACAATATATAGAAATAACCATTAGAATTTGGGAATGGACCCATGAAGTCAATGCCCCAAACATAAAAAATTTCATAGAAAAGCATAGTCTGTTGAGGCATCTCATCCCTCTTGGATATATTACCAAACCTTTCGCATGGGGAACAAGATTTGCAAAATTTAGCAGCGTCTTTAAAAAGGGTAGGCCACCAGAATCCACAGTCTAAAATTTTTCTAGCTGTTTTTTGAGGGCCAAAATGTCCTCCACTCTCAGATAAGTGACAGGCCTCTAAAATGGACTGGAATTCTGATTGAGGTACACATCGCCTAATTACCTGGTCAGTGCCACATCTCCATAAATATGGGTCATCCCATATATAATATTTGGACTCGCTTTTCAGCTTGTCTCTTTGATGCTTAGTAAAGTTTGGAGGAAAGGTGCGGCTAACTAGATAATTAGCTACAGGTGCATACCAAGGGATTACTTCAGATACTGCTTGTAAGTCATCAAACGGGAAAGTATCATTTATAGGAGTAGCGGTATCCTTAATATGCTCAAGGCGACTCAAGTGGTCTGCCACTAGATTCTGGTTACCGCTCCTATCCTTAATTTCTAAATCAAATTCTTGTAGTAGCAGTATCCAACGTATAAGCCTTGGTTTGGACTCCTTTTTAGCTAATAAATACTTTAGAGCTGCATGGTCTGAGTACACTACTACTTTAGTACCAAGTAAATAGGCTTGAAATTTATCCAGAGCAAAAATAATAGCAAGAAGCTCTTTCTCAGTAGTAGTGTAATTAGACTGAGCTGTGTCTAAAGTCTTAGACGCATAAGCAATTACAAAAGGATCCTTACCTTCACGCTGAGCCAGCGCTACTCCTACTGCATGGTTGGAAGCATCGCACATGATTTTAAATGGCTGGCTCCAGTCAGGTCCTCTCAGCATTGGAGCTTGAGTCAGGGCAATCTTCAGCTTATCAAATGCTTGTTTGCAATCCTCACTGAACTCGAACTCAATATCTTTCTGCAGTAGTCTGGATAAGGGAAGTGCTACCTTACTAAAGTCCTTAATGAATCTTTGGTAAAAACCTACATGGCCAAGGTACGAACAGACTTCCCTCACAGAGGAGGGGTAAGGTAAACTAGAAATAACATCCACCTTTGTTGGATCTACAGAAATGCCAGTATTAGATACAACATGTCCAAGTACAATCCCTTGTTTAACCATAAAGTGACATTTTTCAAAATTCAATACAAGGTTTGTACGGACACATCTATCTAATACTCTAGATAAACTATCCAAGCAAAGGCTAAATGAATCACCATAAACGCTAAAATCATCCATAAAAACCTCCATACAGTCCTCAATAAGGTCAGAAAAAAGACTCATCATGCACCTTTGGAAAGTAGCTGGTGCATTGCACAAGCCAAAGGGCATTCTCTTATAAGCATAAGTCCCAAAAGGACATGTAAAAGTAGTCTTTTCCTGATCTTTAGGAGCTATATGGATTTGAAAATAGCCTGTATAACCATCTAAAAAGTAATAATGGGATTTACCTGACAGGCGATCAAGCATTTGATTAATGAATGGCAAGGGGTAATGATCCTTGCGAGTGGCTTGGTTAAGACGCCTATAGTCAATACAAACCCTCCATGAATTTTGCACTCTAGTCATCAGAAGCTCTCCATGCTCATTTCTTACTGTTGTGATTCCAGACTTCTTAGGCACCACTTGTACTGGACTGACCCATTCGCTATCTGAGATGGGATAAATGATATCTGCTTCAAGTAGCCTGGTCACTTCTTTCTTGACAACTTCTAAGATGGTGAGATTCAGTCTTCTCTGAGGTTGACGGACAGGCTATTCTCCCTCTTCTAGGAATATTCTGTGCTCACAAATTTGACGGTTGATGCCTACTATATCTGCCAGGCTCCATCCAATTGCTTTCTTGTGTTTCCTCAGCACATTGAGTAGCTGTTCTTCTTGTTAGGGAGTGAGTTCCCTTGTAATGATTACTGGAAATCTCTACTTGTCCTCAAGGTAAGCATACTTGAGGTGTGGAGGGAGGGGCTTTAATTCCAATTTCTGCTCATAGTTAGGCTCTGGATTATTTGGGGCTGGTGATAATGGCAAAGTGCCATCATTGTCCTCCAAGAGTGTCCCCACACTTGGACCTTGTCCTATGTACTTCTCTTCTAATTCCTCCTGGTGAACTTCAGCCACAGTTTCATCTATGATGTCACACTGGGAGATAGAAAGGTCATCCGGAGGGTGCTTCAGAGCCCCATTTAAACTGAATTTCACTATTCTGCCATCTATTTCAAAAGAGTAAGTTCCGGAAAATGCATCCAACTTGAACTTTGAAGTCTTCAGGAATGGTCTTCCAAGCAGGATTGATGATGGCCTTCCTGAGTCATTAGGGGGCATTTCCAGAATGTAGAAGTCAATGGGAAATGTGAGTCCCTTAATGCTCATTAATACATCTTCAGCAACTCCAACCACTGTAATAATGCTTTTATCTGCTAACACAAAATGAGCTGCCGACCTTTTTAAGGGAGGAAGCCTCAAAGTATCATATATAGACAAAGACATTATACTAACACATTCTTCTAAATCACACATGCAGTCAGAAAATATCACACCACCAATAGTACAATTAACCATACATGGACCTGGATCACTACACTTTTCAGGTATACCTCCCATTAAAGCAGATATAGAACTCCCTAAATGAATAGTTTCTAATTCATTAATTTTGTCTTTATGTATACATAAATCTTTTAGAAACTTTGCATATTTAGGTACCTGCTGAATAACATCAAAAGGGGGACAGTTACCTCAACCTTTTTGAATATCTCTACCATTTTGGGGTCAAGTTCCATCTGCTTCCTGGGCTTCCTTACAATTTGTGGAAATGGAATAGGAAGGACGTTTTGTACAACGCCTGCATCCTTTGGTACTTCTTTTTGTGGTTGAGCTTCTTCTCCTTCAACCATGTCTTGTATGTCCTCTTCCTCTTCGGCATCCTCTACTTCCACCACCTCTTCAGCTGAGGCGTGTTCCAGTGGGTTTGGCTCCTCTTGATTTCTCTCTTGCAGTGTAGTTCCAAACCTCAGGGTGATGGCATTGATGCCACCCTTTGGATTGGGAAATGGTTGAGAGGGGATTCCACTGGAGCTCAAAGGCTGGTTGTTGGAGTTATTTAGTGATCCAATTTGAGATATAAGAGCTTGCAAGGTAGAGTTCAGACCATTTAGAGTTAAAGTAAGGTTATTTTCCATGGCCTGCTGTCTCCAATCAATAGACTGTAGTAACTCATCATTAGAAGACAAAGAAGGATAAGTGATCTGAGAGGTCTGCTGTTGGTTGTGTTGTAGTCCTTAGGATTGCCTCAAGTGAGGTGCTCTGTAAGGATGGTTCTGGTTCTGCTGCCTGTTGTTGTTATTATTCCACCTCTGATTTCCTTGATTGTCTTTGCCTCCTCTGTTATTGTTGTCCCTCCAATTCTGGTTAGAATTGTCTCTCCAACCTTGATTAGAATTGTCCTGCCACCCATGGTTGTAGCTGCCTCCTTGATTGTATCCTTGGTTGGGGCGGTCATAAAAGTTATGAGTGGCTACCACAGTGTTGTCTTCCTGCTGGAGCTGCGGACATTCATCAGTATAATGGCTATAATCAACACAGATCCCGCACACTCTCTGTGGAACTAACTGTTGGCTCTGCTGCGCTTGTTATTGACCCAACTGTATCTGCTTCAGTAAGTTAGTCATTTCACATATACTCTGAGTCAGAGTAGTAGTTTCCTTGCTAGAAGATACCTCTGCAACAGATTTTGAACGACCTTGTTTCTGCTTGTGATTCCTTGTAGACTCAGCCAAGTCGCTGATCAATTGCCATGCCTCATCAGTGGTCTTGTACTTTTTCATAGACCCATTGCTAGCACTTTCCAATGTGGTCTTATCTTGGGGCCTTATGCCCTGTGTGACGTAGCCGAGCAACACTATCTTGTCAATCATATGGTGGGGACATGCTTCCAGAAGGTTGTTGAAGCGCTCCCAGTATTCATAGAGAGTCTCGGACTCGTCCTGGACAATCATGGAAATGTCTTTCCTTAGTTTATCAGTAACTTTAGCTGGAAAGAATTTTTCCAAAAATTCTCTTCTGAGTGTATCCCAGTCAAAAACAGTTGCTGTGGGTTGAGTGTAGTACCACTCTCTCGTCTTTTCCTCAAGAGAGAATGGGAAAGCTTTTAACAAAATAGCAGTTTCATCTGCACCATCGCACCTGACAGTAGAACAGGCTGCTTGGAAATCCCTCGGGTGCTTGATAGGCTCTTGAGCAGGTAAGCCATGAAACTTAGGCATTAAGTTGAGCAGTGCAATCTTTATTTCAAAATCTGTAGCCACTGCTGGGTGATGCACTTGAAACGGTTGCATTATAAAATCAGGGGCTCCAGCCTCCTGGATAGTAACTCTTCTAGGTGCTGCCATGTCACCTGCGCGTAAATCAACCGAATCAGTAGAACGGGGGCTTGTTTCTTCCTCAAGTGACGTTTCAGATCCGCCCTCAGAGAGGACTAACCGACGCTGAGCTTGCCTTATACGCGAAATAGTTCTTTCAATCTCATGATCAAATACTGGCAAGCTTGGATCAGGAAGTGAACGCGTCATTTAACGAAAGAAACATGCAGCTCATAGTAACAAAAATAAAATAAAATGCAAATAAATAAATTCCAATCAATAACTTAGCACTCTATTGCAACTCCCCCGCAACGGCACCAAAAATTGACGTGGCAGAAATTGGCGAGTTAACAAATTGTTATAAGAGATACGTTGCAAGTACATTTCTTAACCAACCAAAAATCCACTTATCAATTTAGAAGGGGTTGTCACAAAATTAAAATTAAAATACTGGGAGTATGAATCCCAGGTCGTCTCCCAACGAGTTGCAGGAAGATGTGCTATTTTATTAATCAGATATTTTCTAAAAATGGATTGAGTTGATAAACAGGAAATTAAATCAGAGAATTTATGTAATTTAAATAAAAACCTTGACCGGGAGTAGATTAGTTGGAAGCCCTATCCTTGATGGAGTTCTCTTAAAGTAAAAGTGATAATTAAAGGTTGTCTGCTCAATTATCCTTTACCAGGTAAAGGAAAGTTAAGCAAGTTGGAAGTCAATTTCTATTCACAAGTTCTAATCCTCTCCCTTGGGAAGGACTAGTGTCAATGATTAGAGGGCGACCCAATGCGAAACCCAACTATAATTTTACTCTTGAGCATCCAACTCAAGGTCTTCCTGTCAATCAACTCCCAATCAAGTTATGGAACTACTCGCTCATTATGATTGTAAAATCCACGAAATAAGAAAGGGAAATATTGAAAGACGTAATAAATAATAATCAAAAGGATCAATTAAAATAGAAATAGTTCTTGTATTAATAAATTCTAAAAATAATCCAAGAGTAACTCTGAGTAAATAAAGGAGATGGAAGAGTAAGTGACAAGTAAGGAAACAAACTAGAATGACGAAGTCTTGACGGAGGTAATAACTCTTCTCAATATCCCAATCCAAAAAGCAATAAAATCAAAATCCTAAGAACTATGAATGTATAGAGAGAAAACCTAGAGGAGAAGTAAAACCAGATCTAAAACTAAAATTATGCGGAATGAATGTTGTCCTCTGGTCTCTGCATGTTCTCTGGCTCTAATCTGCTTTTCTGGGCCGAAAACTGGGTCAAAACAGGGTCCAAAATCGCCCCCAGCGAATTCTGCAGATTCTGCAGATCGCGCACGTCACGTGGTCGCGTCAGTCACGCGTTCGCGTCATCTAGCGTTTTACTTTTCCACGCGTGCGTGTTCTCCACACCTTCGCGTCACTTGTGTAGCTTCCAATTCACACATTCTCGTCAGGCATGCGAACGCGTCACTGTAATTTCCTCTTTTTCGCGCGGTCGCGTGAGCCATGCATCCGCATCACTTCTCGCTGGTCATCTCCTCAATTTCTTGTGTTCCTTCCATTTTTGCAAGCTTCCTTTCTAATCTCGAAGTCATTCAATGCCCTATAAAGCCTGATACACTTAACACACAGATCACGGCATCGAATGGAATAAAGGAGAATTAAATTACAAAATTAAAAGTCTCTAGGAAGTAAGTTTTCAACCATGAAGTATTTTTAGGAAGGAATTGTAAATGCATGCTAATCATATGAATAAGTGGGTAAAGATTTGATAAAACCACACAATTAAGCACAATATAAACCATAAAATAACGGTTTATCAGATGCTTATCAAGAGATTTTGTCAGCACGGTGCCAATATGCGTTTGATTGGGATTTCATCCTCAAGGTCATTGCCATACCCGAATCATTCTGGA